>NC_080052.1:27290325-27312825 GCF_026212465.1 Amaranthus tricolor | reverse complement strand
TTCCATTAAAATCATACCCACTTTATACAAAATACTCTCTCTGTTTCTTTTCAAACGTCTCATTTGCTTTTTGAGTACTATTCATTAACCACTCTTAAAACATAATCAAATAGAATTTTATTTAAATCTTATAAACATAAGATCTATCAATATATATTTTCTATAAATTTTAATAATACACAATTAGAAATATTAAAAATTAAATTAGCAAATTAACAAGCATGCAAAACAAAAAAAGAAAAAAAAAAGATATGTAGATGGACAAAGGGAGTAAGAATCACTTGGTACACCGTACATATAATCACGAAGGATATAATCGTCAAATCTCTCTTAAAAAGGGATACCTTCCCTTATACATAAATATATGGTGCAATGATCTTTACTTAACCACTGTATTTATATGACTTCTCTTCTTCTCTCTCACTATCTCTCCATACACTGAATCCAATTCTTTTTCTCGGGTTTGAGGCCGGTTCGGGTCCGGGTTTCAGAATGGGTAGCAAAGTAGCCGGGCAGTACAACGGCGGCTCAAGAACGGAGGAAGAAAATCAGGAAGAACATGAACGGTGTCCAGTAGAAGAAGTAGCACTAGTTGTACCCGAAACCGATGACCCGAATCTTCCGGTTCTAACATTTCGGGCATGGTTTTTGGGTACAATTTCTTGTGTTTTACTCATATTTTTAAACACATTTTTTATTTACAGAACACAACCTCTAACCATATCAGCTATACTCATGCAAATAGCGGTTTTACCCATGGGTAAATTCATGGCCCGGGTTTTACCCACCCGAAAGTATAGCTTGTTGGGTGGTAGATGGGAGTTTAGTTTGAACCCAGGCCCGTTTAATATTAAAGAGCATGTAATAATCACAATTCTGGCAAATTGTGGTGTGTCTCAAGGGGGTGGTGATGCTTACTCAATTGGAGCAATTACTGTTATGAAAGCTTATTATAAACAAACTGTTGGCTTTCTTTGTTCTCTCTTCATTGTTTTAACTACTCAGGTAATTTTTTATTTTTTATTTTTTTGTTAAATTCTTTTAAAAATTCGGTTCTACCTACTTAATACGTATAATACAGAATTCATATAGTCTTCTAGATACCAGGATATGGAGTACTTTTTTAGCGTTACAAATAACTTTTTTTATTTTTTTATTATAGCTCGTCTGATGTGTAACCGTCTTGACACAGACTCAAAAATAGCTTTTTTTAAGAAAATTTGTTATCTGATTTACATTATTTATTTATTAAAATCCTTTTTAAATCTTTATTTTCTTTTGTTTAATTTCTCTTAAAACAAATATAATTAGACCTACTCATTATGGGTGGTCTTATTGTAAAATAGTCTTAACTAAAATTAATGAAAATCAATTTAACGAGTCCATTTTTCTCGGCCTATGTTCTTTTAAATCTAATTGACATTTAGTACCAAAATTTTTCGATTAATGTTACTTTTGTAATACTACTTCTATCTCAAAGTATTTTAGTCTATTTTTTCTTTTAAATCCATTCTATTAAATTTGTTCTATTTTTATTTTTGTCATAACTCATATTCTATTATTAATTTTTCTTGACATATTTATCTTTTAACTCTTTATCCCATCTACACATTTCTTTTATTTTTAAAGCCCTAATAGTATTAAATTATGACACTTTAAATAAAGACAATTGAGTAGATTGAGCACAGAGATGAATATTCGACCCACTAAATATAAAGTAATGTAACATCTCCAATATGATAATTACTTCAAATAATTGAATGAATGAGTAATTGCAAATTGCAAAAAACTTGTAAGTTAGTGTCTGGAAATGCATGTGAAAATAGTCTTGGAATTGGGTTGCATGTCCCATCTATCTTCGTCCACAGTCTCACTCACATTATTCATAACTCCTACTTGTAACTTTTTCATTCGACCTTTTTTCCTGTCTTTGGATTCTTCTTCTTCTTCTTCAAATGTCTTTTCTTTATTTTTGGTTTTATTCAGTAGCACATGTAGACCATGTTTGGTTTCATCTGTTAATTTCTTTAATTTGGTAGAAATTGGGTAAGGGATAGGAAAAGACACGAATGAAGGTTGATTTGTTTAATTTCGGACAATTGGAATTTTTCAGTCAAGCCAGACAGTTTTACGGTGAGATGACCTCTAAATAAAAAACTCGTAAGCTAAATGTTTTAATTATTGGGCTATTTAATCTAAGCATAAGACATGTCTTACAGTAAGACCGTTTCATATAAAAATTTGTGTTTTTTAGAAATTTGGTAATAAATCAGGAATAACTCTTGTAGATAGACCTAGTGCAGAATTTTTATGGCAAATTTTTCATTAAGAATGTCTCATTTAAATTGGGCTAATAGTACAATTTATTATTAATATTGAATTATTTAAGTATAATTATCTGTTTATCCTTGCTTTTTTTACCTAATTGACCTCATTTTCACATGAACTCATAAAAGATTATAATTGATAAAAAAAAGATTTGATTTGATTTCCTTTTATCCAAGATATTAGTGTAATAGAATCCTTCTTGGATGGTAATATGGCAATATTTGTTTAATAGAATAATGAAAAATCCTTTTTAAATGGAAATGTTGAAATTTGGGGATGTTGGATGATTTGTCCCACATAATGAATTAAAGACACGTAACAAAACTTTATAAATTATTAGAATTTTTTTCTTCTTTTGCTATATGATTTTGAGATGATATTTCTTTGCCTTAATGTGCATCTTAAATTAGAATAATCGTATATCTTGGTGATAAAATCAATTTTTTATGAAATAATTGGATTTTTGATAAAAGTAATTAATTCAGGAAATTTTCACTTGGTGACTCTGAGTTTTTTGGATTTTTCACAAATACTTTTTAAATTTATGTGGTGACCTTGAGCACAAGTTTTCATGTGGTGGACAAAACGTTAAGTTTTTGGTTAAATTAAGTACTTATTTCAATTGGATTTCAAAATATGTGGTTAATTTAGGGTGATCACGACGTTTGCTTTTTGTAAAAATGTAATTACGTCAAGTAAAAGTAGTGTAAAGTTAACAAAAAAAACTTTCTTTTGCAAAAAAATCAGAATTACTATATGGAATATCCCATAAATTTATTAAGATCGTTTCTCTTCACTTTAGGACAACAATATTTAGTATAGTGAAAAACATTAGCGAATCTTTTTAAAAGAAAATTATAGTCAATAGTTCAACAAAAATAAGGCATACAACATGGCCCTAAGATGTTTTAATCTATTTATAAATTTTGTTGATAAACTTGTTGGTTTGGTAGGAACAAAAATAACATTATTATTTATTAGTATTATACTACCAAGCTCAATTTCAAATTGTAAACCCATTTATTTTGGTGATCTAAATTTCATTATATGACTATAAATTTGTTGAATACTAAGTTTGTTTGTTTATGTTCTTTTTACCACATTACTTTACTCGTCTGTCACTTTGAATTTACTACACCACATATAAAAAGTTATAATTTTCATTTTGATTTGTGTACGAATAGCAAATTTAAAGAGAAAAAAAAAATACTTATTTGTTTATGTTCTTATTAGCGAGTATTACTTTGTCTTTTTGAATTTGCTACTCATTCAGAAATCAAAGTGAGAGCTTTTATATGTAGTGTAGCAAATTTAAAGTGACAAAGAAGTAAAATAATATGAAAAAGCAATTGAAGTTTGCATAACATAATGAAGAACAAAAAACTGATGCTTGTTACTAATATACAATCAGATGTTGGGATATGGATGGGCTGGAATTCTAAGAAGGTATCTGGTTGACCCAGTTGAGATGTGGTGGCCAGCAAACCTTGCTCAAGTCTCCTTTTTCAGGTTTGTTTGTTCTTCAACTTCTTTTTCTACTTGCTCTTGCAAATTGCTAAAGGCTATTTATTCCTTTTTCTGCCTTTCCTTATAGACTTTGGGGCCATCCATCTTCTGGGGATCTTAGAATTTTAGATAAACAGATGATGAATTGTCGAAATAACGACGAGCATCAAATTCCATTCCCTTAACTTCACATGCCCATCCTTATCTTTCACATTTATGCCCATCTTTAGTCCTTCAAAGTTGAAAATGCCGTTCATTGTATACATCACCATATAGTACAAATAAATTTGTGTTCATAATTTTCTTTCTGGAGAATCCACGTAGACAACCAATGAAACGACTCATATATTAGTTTATGTAGCTGACCCTAATCTTTTGAAATTAAGGCTCTGCATTGTTGTTGTCCATAACTTGCTTTCTTAAGTTAAAGACTATTGTAAGTTTACGTACATCTGACCCCTAAAACCCAATTTAGGTGGGAGTCAAGAGGAAAGTTACTGAATGACATTGGGGTAATTGGATGTATTTGCATAGATTGCCATTCGAAGTGCCGAATCCTCAAAATATCTTTACAAGCCATGGCCTATATAATTGTTTGACAATATTGTTGATTTGGTAAAAGATGCTAAAACACTATGTTCCATTAACTTGTAAAAAGTTATTGCGTCCTTTTGGAAGTTAATGTATTGTCTTCTCCTAGAAGTCCTTGTCTCAGCTATAAGCCACTAATGAGTTGGTACTTTAGCATCAGTCTCTCTCAGTTGTTAGTATATTCTTTGTATACAATGCACAAAATGAATGAAAGTGTATTTCTAGGTTTTATTACACTTGTTACTTGTCTTCATAACGTATGCGCGCAATTATATATGGTCTCAAAGAATAAATGACAAACGTATACAAAGATGTGAAAGCTTTTTCAGTTATATGGTGCAAACTCAGAAGGACAGACAAAGTAATATGTAGAAGCAAGTAACTAGTAATATTACCTTTATTTGCCGCTAATGAACAATATGATGCTTCAGGGCGCTTCACGAGAAGGAGCACAAATCGAAGGGGCTTACTCGGATGCAATTTTTCCTTATCTTCTTTGCAGCAAGCTTTGCCTATTATGCACTCCCGGGTTATCTGTTCCCGATTTTGACCTTCTTTTCATGGGTGTGTTGGGCCTGGCCTCGAAACATAACAGCCCAACAAATTGGATCAGGCTACCACGGGCTAGGTGTAGGAGCCTTCACCCTAGATTGGGCAGGCATCTCTGCCTATCATGGTAGCCCTTTGGTGGCTCCTTGGTTTTCCATTGTCAACGTTGGGATCGGCTTTATCATGTTCATCTACATAATAATCCCTCTGTGCTATTGGAAGTACGAAACTTTTGATGCGAGGAAATTCCCTATTTTTTCGAACCAACTCTTTCGGTCCAATGGTTTGAAATATGATACTACCAAGGTTCTCACCCCACAACGTGACCTTAACGTTGCAGCTTATAATAATTACGGCAAACTTTATCTCAGTCCTCTCTTTGCTCTATCGATTGGATCCGGTTTCGCAAGATTTACCGCCACCCTTACCCATGTCGCTCTATTCCATGGAAGGTATGGTGCTTCCCGTTAGATTTACACATCCACTTACTTTCTCTTTATCGTCAGTACCATTTAATGTTAAAGTTTTTGATCGTAACATTCTCGTTTTAATGTGTCATGCTGCAGTGATATATGGAAACAGAGCAGATCCGCGATGAAAAACATAAAGAAGGATATACATGCTAAGTTGATGAGCAAATACAAACAAGTGCCTGAATGGTGGTTCCTTATCCTATTAGTGTTGAGTGCAGCATTGTCGATCTTAATGTCGTTTATTTGGAAGGACGATGTGCAGCTTCCGTGGTGGGGCATGCTCTTCGCATTCGCATTGGCTTTTGTTGTGACTCTACCCATCGGTGTTATTCAAGCCACCACTAACCAGGTACTCAAATAGTTGGCTTAAACAACTAATTTAAATAACCGGCTTATCAGCTAATACGCATAGCTAGTCAACAGTCATTTGCCAAACATGCCCATAAATCCAAACTCCATTTACTTAAATTGTTGTTCTATTTATCTGAAATGGTTTGATTTCTGAACTGATGTTGTGATTTGTGTGGTGTGAATGAATGCAGCAACCCGGATATGACATAATAGCACAATTCATATTCGGGTACATCTACCCAGGAAAGCCCATAGCAAATTTGCTTTTTAAGATATACGGGCGAATCAGCACCGTTCATGCTCTGGCGTTCCTGTCTGATCTCAAACTCGGGCACTACATGAAAATCCCGCCTAGGGCCATGTACGCTGCTCAGGTATCTAGACTACAACTTCTAACAGAACATTTGTTAGAAAATAAAGAAAAAGGTTTGATGGCTTTATACTAACCGAAATCCTGTTTTCTGAACATTCGGCAGCTTGTGGGTACACTGGTGGCTGGTGTGGTTAACCTCGCAGTAGCATGGTGGATGTTGGCAACCATCGATAACTTGTGTGATGTGGACAACCTTAACCCCAACAGTCCGTGGACATGCCCCAAATTCCGAGTCACCTTTGATGCTTCCGTAATCTGGGGTTTGATCGGGCCAGAGAGGCTTTTCGGGCCTGGAGGATTGTACAGAAACTTGGTATGGCTATTTCTAATCGGAGCAGTATTACCAGTCCCAGTCTGGATACTACACAAGATGTTCCCGAACAACAAATGGATTCCGCTCATCAATATTCCAGTCATATCATACGGGTTTGCAGGGATGCCGCCTGCTACACCGACCAACATCGCTAGTTGGCTGATCACAGGAACGATTTTCAACTACTTCGTGTTCAAGTACCGAAAAGAGTGGTGGAAGAGGTACAACTATGTACTATCAGCAGCTTTAGATGCCGGGACAGCTTTCATGGCTGTTTTGATCTTCTTCGCTTTACAAAACGAGAACAAGAATCTGAAATGGTGGGGAACGGAGATTGATCATTGTCCCTTGGCATCGTGCCCGACTGCCCCAGGGATCGTCGTAGAGAAATGCCCTGTCTTTTGATCGCCGTAAGGATCATGCAAATATGTCATCAAATCTAATGTAGGTAGTATTATTATTTTTTATGGAACTGTTACAATTACAGTAGGATGAGGTATAGTTTTGCATAAGAACCCTCAATAAACATATTGATTGAAGTATTATTATATGTGAAGCCTAAAAAATTGTTTGGGTCAAAGATGTTTTTTGTGAAAAATTTGATTATGCAGTTTGCTGCTCTTACTGTAGTACACCATTTCTGTACTTTTTCCTAGGTTTTATCACAGTTAGAGGTTTGGTAAAAGAAATTTTCAAAAGTACGGGCGCATCCCAACTGCTTTTGGGTGTGTTCGCAGTATCAATTTGAGCGTTTGTAGTTTTATTGTTGCTAAAATAATTCTTTCAAAAAACATATCAAGGTTGGGTATTTTTAAGTTAGAACAATATGTAATTGTTTTTAGAACGTTACAACTTTTAACAGTTACGATAAGAGCTGTTTTTTAGAATTGTGATAAATTATGCATAATATCTAATAGTTACTCACATAATTGTCTTCTAAATCCGGAGTGCTAATCCGTTTATGCAATGAACGTTCTTTTATAAAAATCTCCAGCTTGGATAATAGGGTGAAATTGGAAGGCAGCGCAGAGTAAGCCTTAAGCAAAGCTCAAACTTCTCTTTTACACAAAGAAATGTTTTTTCTTTCTTTCAAGAATGATGTAAATTGCAATTTGCAAACCAAATTCAGTTTAAACTAAAGTTATTACAGCCCGAACCAACCCGTTCAAAGCCCACTCCATTTATGTAAATGAATGACTCATTTTGAGCTCAAGCCGTTTAAAACCAGCTTAACAAAGGGCCAATTAAAGGCCTCCAATTGACCAAGCTCTAGTCGCAGGTAATAAAATATTACTGACTCCGTCCCTTTGATCTGCACAATTGCACCATATAATTCAAAAAACTCAAATATTTGAGTCATATGATTTAAAAAACTGTTAGTTCAGTTGAGTGAGCCTCAAGTGGAAGAGAAGCTGACTATAAAAATCATTTGTGTTCCCGGCTTTAAGGTTTTACTCCGATAAAATAGAGGCAGAAAGAAATTTACACATAAGTTTAATACAGTCTAGCCACATCACTTTCCGACACTTAGGGACCTTTCCAAGTGCCCTCTACTTGTCTTCGGGTCTGATGTAAGAACCGATAACCAAAAAAATTGTGAGACAGAGAGCAAGATCATGACTAAAGACGAGAAAGAGAGCGAGAAAAGAAAGTCGATATGTTTGAAGCAAACATAAAATTTGGGTACTAGAAGGGCTTCCATAGTCTACTTTGCATTACATGATTTTGATCTATGCGCACCATCACCAATAAACTCAACCCTCTATAGATTTAGATAATATCTCAAAAAGATATCCCTAAAGAGACTTATAGAGTACAACAGTCACATACTTGGACTTGAATCTATGCGTCGAGCCAAGTGCAACAACGGAAGGTCCACTCTTTCCCTTCTGCATGTAAAGATGGTTAAGAACCACGTGCTGAGGTCTTGATAGCGCGGGTGGCGGCACCTCGGTGCACAGGGCAGGCACGTTAAGCAAAGTCAGGTTAAGGTGCGGAGGAACCATAGGTGGTTCCTTGGCAAAATCTTCTTGGTTAAATTCTGTGTTGTTATAGCTGCCTTCGGGAGATTGTGGTGGCTCAAAACCGGATATACTCCCTGTGTCTTCTGGGACATAATCCTGCATTTGTTCAACAGAATTCACCCGTGAGTTGAGAATCAAGAAAATAGCTTGTTGGACAATTTTAAGCTTATTCAGGCATAAAAAGATGGTTGGATGATCAAAACAATCTAATGTTAGTGTTTGATAAGTTGGTCGAAACAACTTGTTATAAATCAGTTGATTCAGAACAAGCTACTCCATGGCTCATCAAATCAATCGATATTGCCAAACACCTTCAAATACTCTTTTAGAAACAACAGTATTAGACGGGAAAATAGAATATCAGGCAAAAGATTTCCAATGAACTGAGCTGTGGAGGGAACTTGTAATTTACTCTTAAAGACAACTTTGAAATATTCTCCTAGATTGATATGTCTAGTGGTCCAGATAGTTACAAGGTTTTCTTAATTCATCTAATTGTCTTGTCCTTAATTCAGGTTTCTCAACAAAAAATTTTATATGTTAGAACTTTTATTGTTGACAATCATTTAGTGAACATAATTCGCTAGTTAGTTCGCCTTTTGAACTCGCGATTTACTAAAAATGGTTCAAATATAGCCTAAAACCAACCATAATTCGCTTTTTTAATTCACGATTAAAGAGGCGATTAGCGAATCATGTGACACTGCTGCCATTTTCGTGGCCAAGAACAAGATCTAAAGAGTTCAACCACTTTGCTGTGCTAAGCACCAACTCCTTTCCCTTGTAACAAACACAATAACATTTCTAATCTCCATGACTTATGTCACAGCATAGTGAGTAGTGACATTCTTAACTGTGATGACAAAACAAGTTTTACAGCTCTAGCTGAAGGATCAAAAAAATAATGTCCAATTTGATCATTTAGCAGATAGATAGCAGGATGCTCTCGCAAATTTTGTTTAGGTAGTCTTTGGCTATTCAATCTACATTGACATTGCAGTTTTCCAAAAAAAGGGTAATAAAAAAGATATGTCAAGTTGTTAATAGGTTCCCAGTTATCACACGTACAAACAAAAATGAATGTATCTGTTCTTATACAATTTAACCCTCTCTTGTCATTTCATTCCAGCAACGGTACAAACCTTTCAAACAAAGAGTAGTGAGTACTAATCTAATTTCATTCAGCATGATGTCTATGTGTGGAAGGGCAAAATCACAGATGAATTCCAAGTTAAACCAATCGTTCATCAAAGATATGTGCAATCCAACAATCCATCACCCAAATGCCATTAAATGAATCCCACTTGGGCTCCCACCTAGACAAAGTTCGGGGGTCCAAAGTACACAACCTTGCACTTGTTACATAAAGAGGTTGGATTGAACCTTGATAACAAAGATCATATACAACTTCAGAGCAAATAATATAAGTCATTTTATTGCAATTCATAGCGCAGAATTATAAATCTCTATCGAAAGATATGTGCAATAGAGCGTATAAATGTGAGTCATCAAGCAGAGAAACAGAAAAAGATATTGACACACTAGTGACCATACGTCAAACCATAAGTTTAGTTTCATTTGATAGAGCACAGAAATTACTACGCATAAATGAGTTCAAACACTCCATGTCCGTGGATTTTCAAAGGTTAGTACTATACATGAAATGCATCTAAATTTAACAGTTTTCATCCAACCATCTTTTCTATAATGATAAGTTCAAGTGAAATCTACAGGGCAAAAGTTTTACCTCCAAATCCAATACATTGTAAACATTTCCAGCCTCATCCTTGGTCCATGGTATATCAGGTGCATATCGCAATGACCCGTCAACAATAAATCTATATGGGTAAACTCCGGATGGAAGCACTTTCATGAGAGTAAAGTCTTTTCCAGATCTCTGTAAATGTATTCTGAAGAGAAATGATAAAACGATTAAGCAATAACAATATGGACCTCATCTCATTTACTCCCTCCACTTCCGCATAAGTGTCTCATTTATTTTTGCACACTTATCAATGCACATAATTTAATCCTTTAATATCTATAAGTATAAATATTATTTACATTGGAACATAATAAACAAGATTACACTCGACCATAATTTAACTTATACTAAAATTAATATACAAACAACTTGCGGTTGATGATTAGTGCCCATAAAAATGAGATACTTAGGTGAATTGGAGCAAGTATTAAACACCGGTCACCAAAATTGTCATACAAAATACATAAGAGACAAGGGGAATGTATAACCTTGTCTTCCAATTGTCCCATGAACCCTCCACAGCCACTTCTTTGCCACCATGAGTCCAAGTAATCATAGTGGGAATCCCTTGCTCATAGTTCATATCTTCTTCGGGTGGCGATGTTTGTAACCATGATGGATTGGGAATATGAAGCTCCTCGGGCTTTTGGATGGGAGCGACCGGAGGCTATGTAAAAGCACATGAAAAAACTATGGTAACTAACAAGCAAAGTTGTTCCACAATTCCCATAGACAAACTAAGATACCACCAAGCAATTCAACCTCAAAAACTTCAACAAGAACATTAGAAAATAGCACCAAAAACACTTTACTTAGTTTTGAATTAACTATCCCCATTCCCAAAATAAGCTTACTGTTCAATAGGCCAATATAGTGACCAAAACAAGAAACCTATCATCAAAGACCCAAAATGAATCGTGCAAAAAGTTCACCAAAGCTAAAGGGTTTTTGGGTCCATGTGAATCTTTGGAAGAAATTAGTTCAATATGAAAGTTATTCACCTCATGTTACAACTTCAAAAGAACATCTATATAGGAACTTTAGCAAATAAAGTGCATAATTCATCAAAAGCATTGCAAACATTAACAATCACACAAGCAAAATGATAACTTGCATATGAAAATAGCCAATTAAACACCTTTTCATGAAAATCAACAACTAGTTCAACAAATCTTCACTAAAGAACAAGCCTTTTCTAGGTGCAATCTCAAAATACAAGATGGGTTTACAAATCTATTCCAAAAATTGGCAAAATTCAACAAATCAATTGAAACCCAACCCTAGATACAATCTATCAATCAAACAAACCAACAAACAAGAAAGAACCCTAATTGAAAATGATGAATGAAACCTGAGGAGCAAACTTGAGAGGAGATTGGGCAGCTCTAGGACTGTGAGGTGGAGACTGACCCATAAGAGCAGAAGGTGAACCAGCAACTGTAATAGCACTAACAATTTCTTCTTCCTCTTCTTCTTCACCAACTAATCCAGAACCAGATGGGGTTCCATTTCCATCTTCTCTACCATTAACATTCCCCATTTTTTCGAATTAATTTCAACCCCTATAAATATTACCCCTTTTTTATTTTTATTGCAATTTTTGACCCAGAATCTAATCAAGATTCCCTAATATTCCCCAAAAATGTCTTCTTTCTGGAAATCAAAAGGGTAGGGGGGAAATCAACACATAATCAAAGGACCCAAAAGACAAAATTGAGGGGTTATGCAGACAGAAACTGAAAAAGGGAACTTAAAAAGGTGGAATAAGGAACTAAGCTAAGAGTACAAGAAAGTGGATGCATCCATCAAGAGCAACAAAGAGATAGATATATATGTAGAGAGAGAGAGAGAGAGGAGTTAGAGAGAGGGAGTTAGTGGTGGGATTGAGAAGAGGGAGAAGAAGGGGATGGAAGATGGTGGGTGGGGATCATATATACCATCATACATAACATACTTTACTACGGAGTACTATGCTCCATATAAAATCATTATGAATCATGAAACATGAATCATTATCATAAGACTTCAATGGATGTGGGAAATTGGTTGAGGAGAAAAGAAGTGAGATGTGGAGAACAAGGGATTCAATTCATAGGATCTCGTATATGATATCATTTGTGCTTCAATTTTATTAGTGAGGGTAATATGGGGTCGGAGGTCATTTTCTGATGTTGTTGTTAAAATTAGTCTCTAATTGATTATATTTTATTTATTACATCATAATCGATCTTCTTATTATTTAATGTAGAATTTTTTTTAGGTTAATTTTATTTCCTTCTATGTTTTCTTTGTTTGGATAATATTTTATTTTGACTATTTTGATGTTTAGGAGATTTTTTATAATTATTGTCCAATAAAAGAGTATGAATGAATTTATTTTTTACAAGAATGAGGAATGAAAAAGTGTAATTTAAAAATAAAATAAATGAAAGAATAAAATCATGTCACTTCTAGTTGATATATACAAGTATACAAATACAATCATTCTATTCTTATTTTGTTATATTTCACTCATTAATCTTCACATTCAAATAACTATGAGGAAATGGGAGAATAAAAAACGTATTCATGTTTGTAAGGGCTATGTATAGCTTTTAGTGTACTAAATGAACAAATGAGCTCTAGTGCAAATAACTATTCAATTATTTATGAGTCTTTTAGTTTAGTTAGTTGTAATCAAAATAATATCACTAATGAATTTGTTCGTTTTTTTAATGTTTATTGAAAAAGGGTATGGATTAGTGAATTCCCTTCTAATATTATTTATCTAAATACAAACATGTCACAATTAATTAGATCTATTAAATGAAAATTACTCAAATTATCTTTAAAATCGTAACATATCTTAGACGTTTCAAGTCTTAACCCCAATCTAAAAATTTCTTTTGCATTACAAATAGCAATAATTAATCCATTAACTACTCCTATGATTAGTACTATGAAAATGCACATTTTAATTATGAATCGTTAGTAGCTTACCCTACATTGTTCAATCACAATAATTTAACATTTTAACCACATTTCCCCAAAATTTGAAATCAATTGGTATCACCCAAACCAAACCCTCCCTATTTAATTGATAACATTGTATAAAACAAATGGTACGAAATTGTTCATTGATTGCTATTTGTTATTTTTACTGATGAAGAAAATGTCCATAATTTGTCACTATTTGTTGATGTAATAGCTTCGACAATGATTGGACTTCTACCATGACAACAATAAGTTTTCATGGCATTGCTCAAAAACTCATATTTTGTGGACATACTAATATTTTGTGGACGTGATCTAACTCATAAATTGGGATTTAATATATTAAAATTGAGATTATATCATAATAAGTTGGAATTAAGATTGTTCAAAAATTGGGATTATATCATGATAAGTTGGTATTAATAATATGCAATATAATATATGTAAATTGGGATTTAATACATTGAAATTGGTTGGGATTTAATAGCCGTAAGTTAGAGGTTGGTCTTATGCGAGAACATTAAAACTCAGCTTCGATCCCCCGTTTCCTCCATCTTTCCACCATTTCCTTAAATATCTTGTAAAACTGCATTAGACTGGTTGTTTTTGTTGCATTAAATCCCAGTGCGTGGTTTGTCGATTCACTACGTTGGGAAAATAAGATTCCAACTGAGAAAAAGTCCCTGCTCAACCCAGTACACCATTTGTTTCTTATGTTGTACAATCGATCGAACCATTTGTAGAAGTCTTCATTTTCTTGCAATTTATACGTGCTGACCATGTTTTTCCAGCAATCTTCGAAAAACCTCACTATTACAACCCATTAAGCACTTGTGGAAAGCATGCTTGAAGTCGGCATTTGACTTTAAAGTATCAAATCGTGCCACTGCATTTTTAAGGAGGTGTCAAAAGCACAATCTATGCTTTGAACTTGGAAAAACCTATTCATTTCAACTCATATTAGTTTGTATAGGTATATCATAAATTGACATTAAAATACAGTAAGTTGGTATTTAGTATACAATATATTGGTATTAAAATATAGTAAGTTGAAATTAAAAGCATAGCCTCATTTTTAAAAAAAAATAAAAATTAGGCATTAAAATATAGTAAGTTGGTATTTAGTATACAATATACTTGCATTTAAATGTAGAAAAGGAATGTGCTAACATACATTTTCGATTACCTTCGACATTGCAGCATCCTGATCTGTGAATATTGATGTCGGTGTTTTGTCGTTTATTACTTTTTTGAAATTAGACAAGACCCACTCGAATGATTCAACTTTCTCTTCTGCTATAAAAGCACAACCGAACATCATAGTGCTCTAATGATTATTTATCCCGACGATAGGACCACATATCAAATTGTATCGATTAGTCCGGTATGTTGTGTCAAAAATGACGACATCACCATATATTTTATAATCCTCTCTCATCATTCCATCACACCAAAAAAGTGCCAAGAGTTGTCCTTGTTAATTTCACCTCACCCGGTAAAAAAATAGGGGATCCTTCTCTCCCTCGAATATTAATTGATCGATTACATTTTGAGCATCTCCACCCTCTATCGCTGTCATCCGTATCCTGTTATCATGGAGAAAAAAATGCACGTTAAAAATAAATTCAAATTATTTAAGTGTAATGCCCACTTAATGTGATCATAAATCCATTTTACATATTCTTAATATCAACTTACATAATAGTTCATATTTGTATTAACCAATTCAGCCATTAAGATAATACCAACTTACATAACACACAGTTCCTATTTATTTTATACTAATGTCAAATTCTACGGGGTCTAATTCTATCACACGTACCTGTTGACACAATTGATGTGATCATGTAGGGTGTGGCTCACAAATTCGTCACCTCCAGTATCCTTTGACGAATATCGATATGCTGTGGTAGGTTTGATGTTTGCATCCTCAAACGCTTTGATCGTTTCTATCCTGTCTATAATGGAGTTATGCCTCTCCGATCTATGGAGGTGTTGTCATTCTATCCTTGTCAATTCATGTGTGTGTAGAGTAATATGTTGCTTCACGTAGCATAAGCCGCTCTCTCTGTCTAATTTTAGTCTAACTTTGGTTTTATAGTCACTCCTTGTAATTGGAATTAGCTTGGTTTTCTTAGAAACAGTGTTACCTTCATTCGGAGCAACAGATGCATGATGTGTTTTTCCCTCACATGAGCACACTAAATACCTCTCCATAATTATATTATTATTTGATCTTCGTGTCCACTTTTTCACGCTAAATCCAGTGACTCTTGCATGTGATACGTACAATTGCTCAAGATCTTCTAAATTTTCAGCAGTGACCCCTTCAAGTGTCCCGTATATATCCACATTTGCAAGGTCACTTATCTATCGTCTTACTTGAAGTGGGTTAGCTTAATCCATGTTCGTTGTAATATCGACATCTCTGTCATGGTTGATGACTTGTAGTTGCTTGTCAAAAATACATCCTGTCACAAATATATATAAGCATCAAATGCCAACTTACAAAAATCTAATGCCAATTTGAAAATATCTAATGCCTATTTATATACCATATAATACCAATTTGAAAACTATTTAATGCCAGTTTGAATACTATCTAATGCCAATTTGTACAACATCTAATACCAATTTAACTAGCATATAATGCCAATATAAAACTATATAATGCCAATTTCAAACTATGCTTACTACCAATTTAAAACTATCTAATTTAAAAACTATTTAATGCCAATTTGAATACTATCTAATGTCAATTTGTAAAATATCTAATGCCAATTTTAACTAGCATATAATGCCAATTTAAAACTATCTAATGCCGATTTGAAGCTCTCCTTAATGCCAGTTTAACTAGCATATAATGCCAATTTAACACTATCTAATGCCAATTCAAAACTATCCTTACTACCAATTCAAAACTATCTAATGTCAATTTAAAACTATCCTTAATGGCAATTTAACATTATCTAATGCCAATTTAAAACTATCTTATGCCACTTTGAATATTATTTAATGTCAATTTGAATACTATTTAATACCAATTTGAATACTATCTATTGTCAATTTGAAAACTATCTAATGCCAATTTAAATAGCATCTAATGCCAATTTGAATACTATCTAATACCAATTTAAAACTATCTAATGCCAATTTGAAACAATTGAACGCCAATTTAAAAACTATATAATGTCAATTTGAAAACTACCTAATCCAACTTAGGATAGCATCTAATGCCACTTTAAAACTATTTAATGGCAATTTGAAAACTTTTTAATGCCAATTCTGAATACTATCTAATGACAATTTGAAAACTATCGAGCGCTAATTTAGGATAGCATCTAATGTCAATTTAAAACTATTTAATGCCAGATTGTAAACTATCTAATGCCAAATTATAAAAAATCTTCGAATTCTTACATGAACTATAATGAATAATATCTAAACCAATTTGTAAGTATTAAATATCACCTTGAAAATTATTTGCGTCCAATTTACAGTAACCAACTTGAATAATATGTTATCAGATGGAAAACTAACCTTCGTGGTCACTAGTTTTACTTCCATCGTCATGCTCAAATTGAATATACTCATCATTTAATGGAACTACAAAAACAACATTTAGAAACATCAGATTTTTTATTTGATTATAATTTATTGAAAACCTGAAGGAAAATAGAACCAAACTTACTTATACTGCCTCTAAAAGACAAATCCCGTTGAGTCTGTGTTACGAAATCTTCGAATTCTTGCATGCTCATCCATGTTGTTGAAGATGAAGAAAAACGAAATGGAGTTACTGTAATTTTTAGTTTTAATCTTCGAATACCCATTTGAATCTGGTAATTTTAGTTTTAGAGTATGAGAAATTAGAAAAGTTTTTATAATGATTATATTATCCAGTTTCCAATGAGTTTTACAATTATGGCCTTGGAATATGTAAGGTTACCTCGAGGAATGTTGACTGCTAGAGGCTGCCTGTTTTTTTTTGCTTTATATTAATTTCAATAATCTGATGGCCCTGGACTTGAGGGACCGTCTCTCAAGGGAGTTACTGTAATTTCATGGGCGAAAGATATTGGGCTTTTTTCATGGGCTTGTGCTATTAGGCTAAATTAATGGGACTTGGATATTGGGCTAATTTCATGGGATGGGCGCAAATAGAGTTTCTGGTTGCTATGAAAGTTGACAAAGGTAAACCCGGCTCGCATCTACTGTTCGAACCCTTAAACCTCAACATTTCTGCGACTGTGCGAGAGCAGGGTCTTTGAGGCATTAACGCAAACACTTAGCATACGAACATTCAAACACCATCAGCAACGGTAAAACAAACACCATTTTTGTTTTCTTCTTCAGTTCTTCGTCTTACTGATTTATATTCATGTTTGAATTTATATACTTTTGATTTGAGATTCGACATTCATTTGCTGTTCATCATCAAGCTATTTGCTTTCTCTAGCTATTACAAGAATGACCTACCCTCTAATTCTCCCTTCCATTGATGACATTTTAAGCTTTTTCAATGATTATGGTTTGTGGATTATACATTTTATTTTAATTTGATGCTTAACGATTAGTTACAACACTTACTCTTGCAATTCTAGTAATCCATCCTTTTTGTTATCTTGATTATATAACTAATTGTTGGAAGTACAAATTCAATGCAACCCATCAGGCCATCACCCAATGATGTTGCACGGATAAGGCACACAATACACATGAACCCGAGAAGTAAAATTGTGGGAAACTTGACGAATTGCTTGGCACAGTAATTGTTAGTTCCCCGATGTGCCTGGGTGATACTCATGAACTACAGTCAAGAGAAATACAGAAAATACACCTTTCTTGACAAGATAATGATGCACGATAGATTGTCTTTGTGAACAAGTTCGAGAATTGATTTCGATAGAGATTGTTTGGCTACAAGGAATTCACTTTTGTGTTTGAGGATTAGAGAAAATGTTGGTATTTTCAGTTCTTGAGAATGGTTTTTTCTATAGAATTTGTCAATTGATTGTTCTCTTGATTAACTTTTATTGTTAGGTAATGGATTTAACTTCTAAGTTTTCATGAGATGAATAACTTTCCATACTCTGTGAGCCGTGTATGACCATCCACACATGTCCAAGACATACAGGCACCCAACCGCTCAAGAGAACATGCAAAAAGAACTGCCGAAAAACAGTCACCAGGCATGCCACGATTCGCCGTCGGTCCTCCTTACTCTGTTGGGTTCTCTTGGCAATGCTACCAACTACTCATTGTTTCCCCTGCCTTCCTTTTACATATTTGTCCGAACTTTGTCCCGTCTGTTTTGGCCACTACGGAGTTAAACCTGACCTTTTACTTCTCTGTCCCACTCAATTGGCCCCATTTTCCATTTAAGCTTGTCTCAACGAATTTGTCCCAATTCTATTTTTGGATATGACCCCGATATTTTTACTCTATATCCTCTCTGTCTTATTTCCGAATACCTCACTACTTAAACCGTTGTACCCAACTTCTTAGTCTCCGTGCCAAAAACCAAATAGAGCAAATTGGCTAGGATGGAGGAGTCATACATTTCAAAACTTTAGCATTGGACAACTTATCATCTTGCCTTTAGTCATATTCGATTATTTATGATGGCAATTTTATGGAGTAATATCAGTTCTCCAAATTTCTAGCAGAAACTAACATGGTCCTTTTAAATACTTGCTCTCAATTTGTATGAGTGTCTTCCGAATATTTGGTTGGAAAGGGCGGTTTATGTAGAAAAATTGTGGGTGCACTCTTGTTCTATGCCCTTTATATCTTTATGAGTGTTTTCTGATGAGCTTAATAGCACAGCTAAAGATGCATTTGCCGTTTTAAAATATTGGTTATTCGAAATGATTTTCTGTTTCACAAGAACTAAGATGTTTTGGGATGATTCTTGTCTATGTAGATGATGCAAAGTTTAAAGAGCTCTATAATGAAGCACGTTAGAGTTCAGGCCAATTTGAGAAATTGGTTTTTTACTGAAAATAGTAGCCCACTGCACATATATGGCAGACAACTCTGCACTACGATGGGTAACAGTGATGACCAGATTATGGATCGAGTGATTGGCTTGGTCAAGAAATACATTAAAACTGATGCTGCTAAGGTTGGTCTCTGTGTAGAACTCTATTATAAGTGTTATGTACTTATCTATCTAATTAAACTCGTACTGTTTCTCCTTCGATCAGGTAACCGAAACAGCAAATTTTAAAAAGGATCTATGCTTGGACAGCTTGGATAGGGTGGAGCTTGTTATGGCTTTTGAGGAGGAGTTCGCCATTGAAATTCCCGAGGAAAAAGCTGATAAGCTTACTTGTTGTGCTGATGTTGCCAAGTATATATTAACTGAAACCAAGCAGAATAATGCTCCGAATTCCTGATGCTCTCCAGGTATTGAAATGGGATCTTATGCCATTGCCTAATAACATTTGCTTTATATTTACTTGGGGATTTCTCTAATTCTCTTATAACGTTTCGAAGTATAAGTATTAAACTGAGTTCCTAGAGCAACCTTTGTACATTTCTTTGTTCAAGTGTGTAGCAATTACTACTATTTTCTATGAAAAGTATTTTGACTCCTGTTATGTGTTTAAGAAAGATCGTATGAGAATCACTATGATATAGAAGTATATGATACACCTATAAGGCTATAAAATCCCAACAAAAATTACTTATATATACATGTAAATATGTAATAGAAGTATATACATAAGGGTATATCATATACGTTTTATCATGTTTTTTTTTTTCGTTGAGCTGTACTTGGTACATTTCACAATCTCTTTTTTGCTTTTGAAATTTTATTTAAACCTTGCTGCTTTTCGAATTCAAGCAAATAATTTGGCAGGTCGAAACCTTGGACTCATTGCTGTGACTGTAGCGCCATCCGATTGAGCCATCATACCCTTTACTTTGAAACTCCACTTACCATGATATCTCCTGCTCATCCTTCTGTTCTTTTGTGCAAGCTTGTGAAGTTCCAGACATTGTATGCAGAAGTTCCATCCTTCCTGTAGTGTATGTTCGGATTCCATTCCCAAAAGATGCTAGCTCCATATCCCTGTATATTCCGACATAAACTGAATCATGGCAAGGTGAATCAATAGGTAGTTCTAGGATTGTAACTGAGCACATTTTTTCCAAGTTTTGGATCGAATGGAGATGTGAGGGAAGATCAATTATGAACTCTCCATATTTTTCAGTAACAGCTTTAGTCCAACTCGGGCTTTTGTCTCTTTTGTCAGTACGACACTTAGCACCTACCAAGGCCCCTATGACAAAAACAAAAAATACAACGGTAAACTTCAAATAAAACATGGAATATAAAGAGATTAGAATGAATATTTCTACACAGAAGAAGTTGATACCATATAGTAAAATACTAATATGTCTTTAGTTGATATCATGTTGTTAACAGGAGACTTCACCCAAAAGACTAATCTATTAGGTGAGAGAGCCCATTTGCCTATAAACCCCACACCAATTACATACGCAACCGATGTGGACTGTAGCAATTACAAGTCCCATACCTTGCAATGGACTGTAGCAATTGACCCCCCATAAGGCTAATGTCCTCTTTGGGTCACGGTTGCATTAGGTCACGGTTACGTTGGGTTACAACTGGCTCTTCCAGGCCACCCAAGCTACCCACTCCGAGTCTAGCTCTGATGCCATTGTTATAGGACAAATATGAGAGATCACCCAAAAGACTAGCCTTAGGTGGGAGAGTCCATTTGCCTATAAACTCCACACCAATTGCATACGCAACTGATGTGAGACAAGTTCCATAACTTGCAACCTTAACACATGTCTTCAATTTTGTTTTTTTTGGTGAAGAGATTTATTAAAGTGGTTTATTTGACACTATCAATATTATAGGAATTTCAAATAGCCAAAGGTAAGTATGGTAAGTGATTATCTGTATATTGTAGGGGTTGCACTTCACATTTTTGATACCTATGGTATTTTAGTTATTTTGTTTAACAAATAAAACTCTAAATACCAACTTTCAAGCAATTTAAACTTCCTATAAAATTTATGTGTTGGCCATTCTTTGTCAAGTATTTTGGTACATACTACATCAAGCTCTATTCTCAAGTTGAGTTGTTCCTTCCAATTATAATTTAAGCCCCTTTACAGTTTGCAACTTCAAACTCTTGTAGATCCTGAAAAGAATGGGTCTCTTTTTCCTCCTTGGAATGCCATTTATCAAACAATGTCAATATCAATTATTCTATAGTCCCTTTTAAGTTTTCCCCATAGTTTGTTTTATTTGTGAGGAAGGACTGTATGGTAGCAGGTCACATTGCATGAGAATCCTTTTGCAACAAGCACTAAAGCTTTAGTCCGAAGTATACCCAACAAAAAAAAAAACCCTTCAATTTCATCCCAAAATACTTAAAAATTATATATGTACAATTGTACATATACATTTCTTTTCCTTTCCTCCTTTATCATTAAGGATCGGTTACGTCAAGTACATATCTGAATCCCGTATAGACAAGTATCACTTGGTATCGGGATAATGGCATGTTGTTGTACAGTAAGACCGTAAGATGATATAAACTGAATTTTTTAGATAAAATCTTGACATAAGGTGGTCATAACATGGTATAAACTGATTTATGGATGTATAACAGTAACTGTACTGACCTGAGATAGGCATTGGTGAAACCTGAAGCAGCTGTTGGTTGCTCTGTCTAGATGCAAAACAAGCCTTGCTGCAGAAAACTGTGCCTGTGATTAAAACTGTGGAGAGTTTCTCCTCGCCATACCCAGCTACTTGCACTATTTCATCTCTGTTCGATATATCAAATGGCCATTTCATCCCAACATCTTCATCTGTGCTCGTCTTGTCGAGTGCCCACTTCATCTCAAGGCTCTCATTGTTATCATCTTCTTCTTCTGCCTCTTTGCTGTCGATGGGGCGACATTCAGAGACTACCATCATTGAAGCAAATATTAGAGCTGCAATAACCAACATCACAATGATATTGTGGTTGTGTTTTTCGCCGTAAAATTTGATCATCTTCTTTGTGTTTATGTTAGTTCTCTGTTTAGTTGTCTAAGTTTCCTCTATTGGCTGAGAATACATCAGCAGCTTAGCCTGCCTTTCTTTGCTATTTATAAGCCAACCTCTTTACCAAATGCCCTTTGGAATACCAATAATTACATTTACACCCCTTTGACCTTTTTTTATTTCAAGCAAGGGATAGCTTGTTCGGCGCAAGGTA
>NC_080052.1:27115325-27285325 GCF_026212465.1 Amaranthus tricolor | reverse complement strand
GGCACATCACAAACTTCCTCTAACACAAAATGTTGTATACACGGTCTCATATGAAATGCGTTTTATATATGTTTTAAATAATTTAATTAATATAAATCAAAAAGAAAACATAAATTTTTAAATGAGACATTTTCACGGTGAGACCATTTCTATTAGATTTATCCAAAATGCACTTACTGTTTTAGAATGGTTACTTACAATCTTAAAGTAATGAGTTAAAGAAATGAGCTAATTATATGAACTTTTCTTATAATAAGACGGTCTCATACAAGATTAACTGAAAAAAAATTCAAAACATAGACTCCTTAATTCAAAACAATCCCATTAGGAGATAACATCTCATAGGAGTAGCTTCTCCTTGTAAGTCGTACCATTAGTGCACCAATAAATCCTAATCAATAAGCGTAATTTGTAAATTATCATAAAAAGACGAAAAAAATAATAATAAAATAAATAATTTAAAAAAAAACAAATTAAAATCACAAAACTTTCACCCTATCAAATTCTATAACATAAGAGCAATTTGTTAATTTCACATATCATCGTTTACTAAAACCTCTTCGGGCACAACCCAACTTATGCCCAACTCTACTTAAGTCTCAATTACATACCGGAGTCGTTTCATGAAAATTGGCCAAAATTTTGTTGTTTACTATAATTAAGAAATTAATTATTAGGCAATTTAATTTTTGTTTTCTTAATTTTAGTTAGTTTGTTTGTTAATAACTCATGACAACGATCCCTGATTCAACATTACATTTATTTTCCTAAATTGTTGTGAGAGATAGTCTCTTCAAGAGACGCATTAAATATATGAGCTAAATAGCCTAATTAATACAAATTAAAGAGAAAACAAAATTGTGGACTTTTTATTTTGAGGTCGTTTTTTGAAAGACGATCTCTCACAAGATTAGTTGTTTCAAGTTATATCAATTAGTACTTCCACCTATTCTTTTCATTTGTCATATATCTCATTACATATTTGTTGATGTATTAATTCAACTTTTAATATCTTTAATTTTATATGATTAAAATTTAAGAAAAGTCGATATTACTAAAGTTTTACAATGAGATGAACCAAATTAGATTTCACTTGACTATGTTTTAACTTATAAATTAAGTAGAAAATACAAACTAAAAGTAATTGATGAATAGCGCGTACAATGAGAAATAAAACAAATGAAAAGATAAAAGAGTATTAGAATTTATTTTATAGCACATCCACAAACAATATTATTATTATAAGGAAAAAAAATATTCTATGTGATAATATAACTTCGGGTTTAATTCTATTAGTAATGATTCATATTTCATGCAAAATCGAATTTACGTGTTGAGGACCTATTAAAAACTCGTGCCCTATTTAAAACTTATCATATTCATCATCTTTGATAAAAGGTACACACTAAAAACAAGTCAAATAGCTTTTGAAGGAAATAATCATATTATTGAAATCTAATATTTATAGTAGTTTAAAGAAAATTCTAGTCAATAATTATAATTTATAAATTACTACAAAAAAAATAATAATAATAAAATAAATAAAAAAAGAAAAAACAAAACACCAAAAATCTCTCATGTAAAATTAGGACACATAGTAGTGATTTACTACTTTTCTAAATAACCGTGATTTACCTAGACTTCCAAAGTAGTTTAAAGGTTTAAATCAAATGAGATGTTAATTTGTCTAAACAAGTAAAACTTCTTTCTTCTTAATTATTTAATATGTTAAGAAACCACTGCACCTAAATTTGACTCACTAGAATTCATATGTTTTGGTGTATATATTAATCAGTATAAAATTTTGTAAAACATAATTTTTAACCTTAATGAAAATTATATAAAAAATAAGGAGAAATAGTGAAAATTATATATCAAAAAACAATTTTCTTTTTAATAACATGGTTGTTTGTATGAAATGTGTTAGAAGTATGAACTGGGATGGCCATTTGGGTTTTGATCAATAACTACACTATTGATTTGAAGCATTGTACTTTGTTGGGTTGCTCTAAATCTCCTTGTATCCTTAATATGTGCACTAGGTTCGTATTCAACACAAGAATGTATATCATATCCTTACTATCAAATCTACCCAATATCTCCAATTAGGCCTTATCATCAATCAATAAAACATGTCTTATTTTATACGAGTTATTAAAATTAGGATACTCAGGCATCTAACTTTTTAGAGGGAATATTATCAATGTAATGACGGAGAGAGCTTGCAGGGATACCAATGATGGGAAGGAGAGTGGGGGATGAAGAAGGGAAAACATTAGAGTGGCGAGGAGGAAAATAAAGAGGTTGTTTTTTAACCCATACTAACCTGTGAGCTAATTTTTAGCTCTTTAATGGATACTTAAACCACATTAACTTCATTAAACCCACTGTACATGACAACATTCTTTGTACCGTGTATTATTGAGAATCAAAAAATGTAATAGTATCATTAATAAATGACAAAAGCTAATTACTACCATTGATAATTTCTTAAAATATACTCTCTTTGTTTTTTTTTTATTTCTATTTATTTTTTGCACAGTTTTTAATATAAATTTTAAATCATAATATCTCTAAATATACATAATAAAAAATTATAAAAATATATAATATAAAAAGTATACATTAAGACAAATATAACGAGATCTCACATAAATATATTTTATATTTTAAATATATATTAAAAATATTAATTAAAATTCTCTTTCCTTAACATGAAATATTCTATATGAGAAAAACGTTAGACAATGGGGGTAGTAATTTAAAAAATGTTATCACCTTCATTTACCTTGTAGTAGTTTCCTAAGAGAAACTCTGAAGTTTTACCAAAAGAAGCTTCATTTCTAGTTTAAGTTTCACCCCTTTCATCCTTACTTTTCCCCGCCGCCACACTTTTATCCTTTCCTTAAAATTTTCACCTTTAAATTTTGATCTTCACTCCTTACTAATGGAAGAAATATTTACCGGTGACCGGCAATTAACCGCCGGCAATTTCCCCGAAGAACTAACTCCTTTCCCTGAACCTCAATCTCAACTTCAATCCTCCTCCGTTGATTTATTTTACCCTCAACCAACGCCATTGATTCCATCCCCAACTCCCCAGAAACTCCGTCCAATTAGATCCAACGGCCGGAATCCTCCTGAGTATTCTAATCAAATTTCTCAAGACGAAGCATTAGTTAGAATTAATGGGTATAATTCGTCGGAATTAGGGTTTCTTCCATTTCAAACAAACATGGGTGGAAATGTCGGAAACTTGGAAGAAGATATTAATTCAGCTGAAGCTTTAATGAAATTGAAGACAGAAATGGATGCCCAATTGATTAACAATTTCAAATCCCAAGTTTCTCAACTCAATTTCTCTTTAAGGTTAAATTTTACTTTTACAGTATATTTCTAGTACAATTTTTACATATTCTATTGCTTTAAGGTATTTTTGTTTGTGGGTAATTTACTTGTGTGGAGTATAATCAAAAGGGTAGTTTTTGATTTTTGATTTGACATTTTTTGAATTCAGTTCATCTTCGGATGGTAGTGGTGAAGGAGAAGAGCCTAGTTCAAGTGGGAAACCAAGGAAGAAAAGAAGAAAAAATATGGAGTTATTTTTACAAGATTTAATGAATCAAGTTATACATAAACAAGAACAGATGCACCAGCAGTTAATGGACATGTTTGAGAGGAAAGAAAAGGAGAGGATTGATAGAGAAGAAGCCTGGCGTCGCCAGGAGATGGAGCGAGCTAAGGAGGAGCAGCAGATTCGAGCACAGGAGGCTGCTCGTAATCTGGCACTGATTTCGTTCATTCGCAATGCGCTTGGAGTTCCGGAAATACAGGTTCCGGAACTCCTACCATTGCCTCAGTCCGAGGAAAATGGTAGTTCAGAATGTGTGCCAATGCCAACTGAACAGGATAAGTATGATCCTAATAACAAGAGATGGCCCACATCTGAAGTTCAAGCTCTGATTACTCTGCGAGCCGCATTGGATCATAAGTTCAATGGTTTTGGCTCGAATTCAAAAGCTCCTGTGTGGGACGAAGTATCAGCTGATATGGTGAAAATGGGGTATACTCGGACTGCTAAGAAATGCAAGGAGAAATGGGATAATCTTAATAAGTATTACAAGAGGGCTACTAGTAATGGCAAGAAACATGCTGAGAATGCTAAGTCTTGCCCTTATTTCAATGAACTTGAAGCCCTTTACAAGAATCGACTTATTACTGGTGCAAAACCCGATTCTCCTACAGTTGAAGATTCGGAACCAACAAATTAGATTATCTCGGAATGTGAATATCATTGCTACTTATCGATTTATCCGAGATGTCTCTCACACTGATTTGTTTTGGTTTATGTAGCTGATGACGTTAGACATACTATTGAGATTAAGGCTTTCCGAACTTTGATTAGAGAGACAAATTGTATTGCAATGCCTTCCTGCCTTTAGCTTCTTGGTTAGCAAACAGGATTATGTAGCTAAGAAATTTGATGAGCATTAGGAGAATGTTAGCTAGATCGTATTCATGTCACATGTAAATCACTTACATTTCAGCTTTTAGCATATTTATGAAGAATAATTTGATCTTAATCATGTGTGTTTTTAGCTTTTGCACTCCCATTTCCCTCCTATGATGACAATCTTAATCAACATACCTGGTATATCGTACTCGTAGAAGCTATGATCAGGGTTAGGGAGGCTAGATGACGATAGGCAATACCCTTATCAAAGGAGATAAAGAGATTGTGGCAGTGAGAGTCTCGGCTCAAAACAGACCCACAAATGAAAACAAAAGGACAAATAAAAGGTAAAATAGCTATTTCTATGAGATTAATGTAATGCCATTGAAAAACTACAAATCCTCCTTAAGATTAACATGAACTAACTATGGACATCTAGAAGAGTTATTGCAATGTGAAGGCGTTCCTTGTACTGCATTATCTACACTAGCATGCCATTGTCTCTTAACCAAAGCTCCAATCGACAATAATCATACAATTTGATTGAAATTGTTTGCCTTGATATATGATCACCAAGACAAAAGCAGCAGAAGAAAGGAGTAGAACAAGGTTGAAATCGGGATTATTGACAGCAGAATGGCGAGCATAACAGGGGGATCAGGCTGCATATAATAAGGAAAACTCAATATGAATGATGCCATGAGCAATACCATCAACACCTTCGAGCAGTTTCGGTTCCAATTCGTCTGCATTTTCAAGCTAAGAAAACAAAATTGGGATACAAAGAGAGACTAAAAGGAAAAAACCAGCTAGAAGATACAGTAAAGAATACTGGGTTCTGTGCTAAGCTGTTGATTATGCATTGCATACTCATTAACATTATTAAAGGTAATTTATTGTCCGTCACTTTGAATTTGCTACATTGCGCCGTTTTTATTTGAGTATATAACCTATTCTAGGGTCTCAACCATTACCTTAAACTTTTAATTGAGTTTGTTCTTGACATGGTATTAAAGCCAGCGTGATGAGAGCTCACAGGTTTGAATATCAACCACCCCTCATTTAAAGTGGAATATCATCTATAAAGAAAGTTTGCTGCATCCACGCTTCTAGCCCAAAGTGCTCTCGTATGAGAGAACGTGTTAGAGTATATAATATATATCATGAGGCCTTAACTATTAGCGTAAACTTTAAATTGAGTTGTTACCTTGACAGTTTTTTCCTTTATAATGAAATGAATTGAATAATGTATGAATGTTATTTGCAGATGCATGTATTAGTTAGAAAATTATTTTCTCAATCTATGCTTGGATTAGATGTAAATATTAAATATTTAAGAGGAAAATAAAGTCAAACTAGTGAAATGAAAGCAACTAGAGATGCATTTGAAATAATTGAGATAGTTGTGAAGAAGGTAAAATGAGTATGAAATAAAAATAATAATAGAAAAAAAATAATTTCTCGTATTATGGAGGTAATATATTTCCCCACTTTCCCCTTGGGTAAATATTTAACCCACAAAATTGAGAGCTCCCTTTATTTTTTATTACTTTGCAATCGTTCTCTCACCTCTACAACAATTAAATTTCACTAATTTCTCATTTAACAACTTTATTTTCTTTGATTTTTTTTTACCCTTTTAAATATTTACACCCAATCCAACCAATCCAAGTATGTCGTGGAAACTGAATTATGATAAAGGTAGAGGAAGTCTGATTCAATAAAGCAACTTTTAACCATTTTTAGGATGATAATAACTTTCATCTTCTATAATTAAACTAGAAATAATCATGCTTATTGGTATTAATATGTAACTACCATAGCTAGGTTCATTACTTATTCACTCTGCAACTTGTAAATTTAATTGCCTCTTTAATTATTCATTTAATGGGTATTTACTCTTGGTTTTACTATTTTTGTTATTGTCAGTTTTGTGAATAATGTTGATGTATGCACAATAAATATGAGATTGGTTTTGTGACCTTAACAATTAGAGAAATCATGTCATTGATATGAAATAGACCGGTCAAAATGGCCTGCTATTGCGGATCAGGTCACTTTTGAGTCGAGTTAATTTCTGTCAAGTTTTGACGGGTTTGAAATGGATTTGAATTGATCCAACAAGCTAAGGATTTATTTTTTCAAAAGAAAAATATACTTCATATAATAATTTTTTTTATAAGAAAGGATCTATTTTGAGGTACAATAAAGAATATTGACTTAAAATAAAAAAAATTGACTAGAATTATTGTGGGTTTTGACTAAAAATAATAACGTGAAATGAAAATGGGTCAAAATGATCAGATTCGGGTTTCAATCGGGTTTGACCCAATTCTTCAAGTATTTTTGAGTCGGTTTATTTTCGAATTACATATCAAAATTTTCAGGTTATGACCCACTAAATTTGGTCAATTTTATGTCCAATATCATATTAGATAAAATTTGATAGGTTTAATATAAAATTATAAAGCAACTTTCTTTAATTTGTCTTAAGTTTTATTTGATTAACAGGATAAGGTTGGAAAATCGTGAGAAAAAATTAATCTTTCTTCTATAGGGTGAGGATTAAAACCTAGTCAAAAGCTCTAATCTTACCTTTGAATTTCATATGTTATGGCGAAATTTAATTCTAAAATTTCTCTTTTATAGTGGTCAATTTTTAAAACTTTCATCTTTTATTTTATCGTAGAAATTTAGCCTATATATTATTTTTTTTTTCTTTTAAATAACTTTGTCACTTATAACGGTCATGTTATTTTTACAACATTGTTATTGAGTTTGACAGATAATTTTTCTTTTGGCACATCATGCTCATGGATGGTTTAGCTTGGCTCATCACAATAATAGGTTTGATGTTTATAAACAAGTCACGACCTTTGATTTAAGCCAAGCCATCAAATAACTATCTGAGTCAAACTTGATATAAGGAGAATATGCTGCTAAAATTTCTACTACAACAAAAAATTAATTATATAAGTTGAAATTTTGTAAAGGTATGCTTTGCAAATAATTATTGGCTAATTTGACTAATTGAAAAAAATTGGCTGATAAATCATATTTAACATATTTTTTACTGCGTAACAAAAAGAAAAAGCAAAAAATCAAAAATCAACTAAAAAATCAAGAAAAATGCCAAACACTTGTATTAAACAGTAACTCTATAAAATGTGATATATATATATATATATATATATATATATATATATATATATATATATATATATATATATATATATATATATATATATATATATATATATATATTTGTGTGTGTGAAAAAGAGATAAAAAAAAAAGAAAGAAATCCCCTTGTAGATAGGAGTAGATAATTGCCTCTATATCCACTAGCATTCTTAGGTAAGTTCTCCAAGCTACTGCAAATTTTCTTCACAACACAATATCATCATGAAATCCGGTATATCCTACTTACAGAACTCAATTTTTATCTTAATGTCACTCTTAAATAGTTATAAATTACAATCAAAGATATTTCGTGTAGATTTTTCGATGAGCTAATTTGCTGACACCAACTTGTTTTGATTACTTCGACACTAATTTTTTGAGACTAAAGCTTTGACATTATTATCGTTATTGTTGTTGTACTTGTTTTGATTATTAAAGTAGATAAAATCCCTTCCATCTCTAAAACTTGCTTTGATAGGCACTCCAGGGAAGCCTGAGTAATTACCATCCATTCTAGCCTTACAAATTTTAACCATGTATCTTAGCAGCTCATATCTCTGAACAAAAGACTGTGCTGCATATTCTTCAAAGGGCATCCACTGCACATATCGAATTCGATAAGACCATAATATGATAACTCAACAAGAATAATGACAAAGTCTTAATCCTAAAAGATTTAGGATGATTTTGTAAGAGCATATAACATATTATGGCGTCTCAACCATAAGTTTATACTTTTAGTTGAGTTGGTTCTTTAACATGGTATCAGAGCCTATGAGACAAGAGGTTACGAACTCGAATCTCAACCACCCCTCAAATTAAGTGCAATATTTTACACATTCACACTTCTAGCTCAAAGGGCTGTCGTGTAAAGGGGTGTGTTAAAGTATATAACATATTTTGGACCTCAACCATCAGCTTGAGCTTTTAGTTGAGTTAAATCATTGACAGTATCGTATATATTTCCAGCAAGTACTGTATAATATTCAAATATACCTGAGCTGCTTCAATTTCTGATTCTTGAACTTGGATGTTGGAGGACAACGGTTGCAGTAAACACACAAAGAAAAGATCTGACTTCAGGAAAAAGGCCTTGTGATGTTCTCTGTTATCATATGAAATCATAGAAAAAGTTTATACGTCTTAATCCCAAAAGATCGAGAAAATCAGTAACTCAACAATATGCAAACGTTATAGGCCTTTCTTCCTTTGAATATGTTACATTTTCCTTTGACATATTGTATCAAAAGCGAACGAGTCGAAAGCAACCCTTATTTTGTATGGAATATTTTGCAAAATGCATGAAAAGATTAATTGTTACATTCACATTTCTAACTCAAAAGGCTAACGTGTTGCTGTATAAGGAGGTTGTGATGGCCTATATGACATAACTTGAGGCTTTGACTATCAACTTATACTTTGGTTGGATTGATTTCTTGATAACTTTGTCATATTTTCTTTACGGAAATATCTACACTTTATTCAATTCACATCCACATAGTTCTTCTATTTGAAGTAATATCTTTCGTAGAACTCAATGTCAAATGTCCTCACGACTCTTTAATCTTTATGCCAACTTTTATTGTTGCAATTTCAAAGTAACAGAGAGTACTAGCAAAGCAAGACCACTCTTTTTAGAGGTTGGAATTCTACCTGAACGTCAGCACTTCCACAAATCTTGTGTCTATCTGCAAAATTCCAACAAAAATTACTCAAACTTGTTATCAATTCCAAGTGAAATTTACCAAATAATTTGGTGCTGTACTCACCCCTGTCTCTTCTTTAACTTCCCGCGCGGCCGCAGCACAAATGTCCTCCCCCTGCAAATTTATGGCATCTATAAAAATGACCTCTTGTCATGCTGACTTCTGATACCATGTTAAGGAACTAACTCAATCAAAAGTTTAAGCTGATAGTTAAGGCCCCAGAATATGTTATATACTCTAACAATAAGGTGGACCGAACACTCACCTCAACATGTATGTGTATAGAACCAATAACTCGGCTATTATTCTTCTATATCATTCGTTACACATTTCAATAATAAGGTTTTTAGTCAAACGGCATTGACCATGATCTAAGCACGCCTGAACCTAGATTCTCCATAAACAACATGAAATATAAAGAACCCTAATTAATGAGACTCAATACCTGATTGATCATTCCTGTAGGAAACTTCCAAACACCCTTTCCTCTTAACATTCCATTCTTCTCTTGAACAACCAATACCTCTTTCTTGTGATTGATGACGAAAGCACCCACACTCACTCTATGAGATGCATTTGCAGGAAGACTATTGGGTTCATCTTTAGGAAGCCACTTGGTTAGCATTACATATTCTGGTTCTGCATGGTGGTACCTAAAACCTTCCTGCATTTGTATAATAAATTCCATTCTTATAGCTAGTAAAAAGTGTCAAGGAACCGCCTCAACCAAAAGCTTAAGCTAATGGTTGAGGGCTCATGATATATTATATATTCTAACACGCCTTCTGACACGAGAGTCCATTGTGCTAGAAGTGTGAGAGCACATTCGCACTGAATATTCTACTATAAATGAGGAGTGATTGAGATTCGAACCCATGACCTCTTGTCACCTTGGCTTCTGATACTATGTTAAAGAACCAACTCAATGAAAAACTTAAACCGATGGTTAAGACCCCAAAATATGTTATATACTCATAAAAAGATTTTTAGCTTAATTAAGTAATTACTTATAACTTTATAATTACCTTGAGAGCAGCTTCAATAAGATTGGCATGTTTTATAGCAAGTTTAATCCAAACACCTCTTTTACCCTGAAAAAAAACAAATATAGGAAAAAAAAATAAACATATTAATAATAGAAATTACACAAAACGTAAATCATTAACAATTTGTTAGTTATATTCACCGGACATGAAAAATATTTTATACATGTAAGGGAGAATAAATGAACACAAATTAGGGGATTGATGGGATATATAATGGTCAAGAAATAATAGAATTTCTTAAAATGACTAATCATAAACTAATTAGGATTAGACTCATTTCAAGAAGATTTAGCTCATATTACCACACATATTATTAGTGTAATATGATGCATATGTCTAACCTGCATACTCTTTTTATGCACCAAATATATATTGGAAATGCTTCACATGTGAGGAATTAAAATCCCATATTATAAAAATAGTAGGTGGTAGACTTGTATGTAACGTTTAGTGTATAATCCTGTTAATACCATATGGTTTTGGAAAAGAGTGAAACTCATAATGTGTTGTATGCAAGTCAATACTCATGACCTGATTGATGGGTCTAAACCCATGGGTGCCACGTAGGTGCGTCCACACGAGTGGCTCACGCGTGATTATGTGACGAATTATCACGGCTAACAATATCTACTTGATATAAATAGATGAGATTTAAACCCATGAGTTTTTGTCACGTCGGCTACTGATACCAAATGAAAACAATCAATCAGGTCAATCAAAAGTTTAAGTTAATGATTAAAGACTATACTCTATCAATAATAATAACAACCGACGATTGAAATTAACTAAAGAAGAAGAAGAATAACCAGTTGGGTCCAATAAGAAAGGGAAGATCTAAGGGAAACTCCAAAGAGTTTGGAATCCATTCTTGTCTCCTGCATTTCCAGAATAAGACTTCCATACTCATCTTCCTTTGCTGGAAGTAGTAATCTCCGCAATTGTTGCTGCTGTAAGTACGATTTTGTGAAACTAACTGGCTTCGTCTTAATCAACTGATTTCTATGATTATTCAAAGCTAACCAAAGGAAGATCACAAAAAGAAATTAATTAAATCATTAAGCAAATAATACAAATTAATTTACAGATTAGTGAAATAACATTAGATCACTTAATTTAATACAATATTAATTAACCTTCGTAATGATGATTATGATTTGATTGTTTGAAGATGTTGTTTATTGCAACAAATGAGAATTGCCTGCTACAAATTAGTGATCTAAAAGACATCATTTTATTACAATCAATCCACTTTAATGATTTGCTAATTGTATGATTATCCTAATCCTAAATTTTTAAAAATAATGCAATAAAAGTATTAATATTAGCACCCTTTACTCTTGGCTTTCTTTATTGTACTTTAGAATATTTATGTATATATATATATATACACGCATGTATAATGTATATGAAAGTATGTAACCAAGTTCGCCGTATGGGTCGGATTATGCTTTTGGAGTATTTGAATGTATGAAATAATATATATTGACTTGAATTACCTTTTTTAATCTTTGACAAAGATTAGTCCTCGGTACTCGGTTGGATTGATTTTCAGGGCATCGTAAAAAATATAGTTCATGCATTCACCGGCGAATTTTAAACATTAGTATACACCCAAGTAAATCGGCTTATATTTTACTATATTATATATTATACAATTAAATATTAATGGATTTAATCGAATGATCCTGGAGCGATATTCTCCTCAGCTAATGGATTCATGCTATAATCGCGCACATAATAAGATAATGGAAAATATTTCAATTCATTCACCTTATTTTGTTGGTTACATTTAGAATAATATATATTCTATATGATGAGAGAGAAATTTATTTGAACAATGTTTTTCATGAAATATAAAAGTTTAAAATATATATTTATATAAGATCTTGTTAGGTTCATCTTAATATATAATTTAAATTTAAGATATTTATTTATGTTTTTTATAAAATGAATATATAATATATATTGAGACTGAACATTAAAACTTGAATTATGCTTCAAAACTACATAAAAAGCTAGCAAATCTGACCATTAAAATTAAATTGAGGGAGTATATTGTTTATAATGGCATTAAGAGCAACAAATGGTGTATTAAGAAATTCGATCAAAGTTTAAATGTGTAAAATATTGTTATGGAGAAATTTTCATATTAACTTTGCTTATATAATTATATAGCTAATGGCATTCAGAGATATTCCTTTTATTTGAATTTGATACACTTTTTAAGTGGTCCGTTTTGTATTTCCACTTTTTTATTTATATTTGTGATTTTTTTTAAAAAAAATTTTTATTATAAACTTTTTTTGTCTTGAACCGAACTTATAATATATTGTCTTTGAATTTTGATGCTTATGATTGTTTTCTTTGATCAAATTAAATGAATGACCAGTACGTTTTTTATTATAACATGTTATTATTAATAATAATTTTATATTTAATTAATTAAAACTATTATTTGCACATTTAATCATACTCGTTAATTTCTATAGAATACAAGAATATAATTATGAGGCGCAATTGAAAATGATCTGGAAACTTGAGTGGGGTGGACTGCTTTTTTTTTGTCTAAAACTGGACTTGTTCAAAGAATTAGCGTTGTCTATAAAAATAGTAACATGAATTTTGACCTCTATCATATTTTAGGGCTTTTCCAATAGTGAATTGACATGACAATATGACTTGCAAAAGAATTAATAGCGTATTAAAAATGTATGAAAATATATTACTGCTTACCACGATACTTACTACATGTTTAATTATAAATAATTTGTCATATAAATTTTCATAAACTATATTATGTTAATATTATAGGGATAAAATTTTAATCATAAACAGTTTTTCTTTCACAATTATATATATTCAATGCTCTCTATAACCGTGTCTTCAAATGGTAATATGCTGGATGAATTTTTAAAAAAATGAGATAATTAAAGTTGAATATCCACAATATAATATCATTATACGTCATATCATATTAGAAATACTATCAAAAGAACTGGAAATAATAAATTGTGACTTCTTAGAGTCTTGCCAAATCATAATCGTAAATACTATTAAAAAAAACTGAAAAATAACAAATGACAACTTCTTAGAGTCTTGCCAAATGTATTAACATAATAGGTTATAATTAGTTAGTTTATTTTACTTAATTGAATTCTTAAAGACCATCAAAATTACGTTTTAGTATAATTTTAGAGCATAATTAGAATAAATATTTTCGTAAGTTATAATTCTAGACCATCTAAAGTTTTCACAAAGATTTTAATTAATTATACATATTTGATGTGATAAATATTTGTAACAACTTACTAATAATACTTAAAATCAAAAATTATGTAATAAATTTTTTGAGTGTCACGCAATCACATTTATAAATTAATATATAAAAACATTTTATTTGACAAAGCACTATAAAATCATCATTTAAATTTTTAAAATTCTTTTATTATATTGTATGATGCTCACATCTAAATGTTTGTCTTCACGTACATAAGGTTACAACTAAATATGTTTATGAATTTTTCTTGAAGCCAAAACAATAGGAATATATGTGTAATTTGTCATCCATTTATAGGCATAATACTTTAAATATTTGTCATCACGTTTCGTGAATTATTAATAGAATTTGTCATCCAATCATAACAAAGAAATAAATACAGGTAAATTCAAAAAAAAAAAAAAAGTTCAAAAAAATGAAAGCTAAGAATCAAAAAATGTTGTGTTAAACAACAATGATGAAAGTAATTTGTAATTATTGTAAAATTAGTATAAAAAATACACGCTTTTTTTAAATATATAATAATATAAAAAATATTAATTTTAATTAGTGATTCAATTACATATTATCTTTATCTCGTTTAAATATTTTTCATATTTAAAATTTTTTAAAATAAGTGGTAACAATTTGAAGCATTAGACTGGTCGTGATATTTTCAAAAATTGATATCCAACATTCAGACGTTGATATTCAATCAAAAAATATCTTAAAAATAATTATCATATTCAAGCACTGATATCCAATCAAATAATTCAACGTTGCATGGGTGTTAAAATGAAGACATGTGTTATTTTACATTTTTTTTAGTATATGTTATGATGTACAATAGTTGTTATCACGCTAACATAGTTTTAATTTTTACACTTAAATAGAACAAAAAAATTCTTTTTAAAATACATTTAAAATATTTAATAGAAATACAACAGAAAAAAATGAATTGTTACAATGAGATATCAAACGTAAAATTCATTATATGTCAGGTGGTTGTGGTCATGTTGATTCCATATTTCCATTCATTAATTTGATACATCTGTAGCCCAATGTAGCGGTTGACGGACTCGCTGAAGCTTTCTGCGTCGAACCATAAGCAAGTTGTGTTCGTGCGCAGCATCAATTGATAATGATATCCATCAAAAAAATAATCCTTAATTAAAATTCATAATGATAATCAAAACACTATATATTAATTCATTTGATTTAAAATTTATTTATTATAATTAATTAACAATAGAAATTAATTCATATACTCCTGTCAACTATCTTATTCAAAATATATACGTATAATTAGTTAACTAGTATATAAAAGTAATATTCAATAATTTTTCATGTAGTTAAAACAATATATAAATTCAAAGTACTATTCTATAGCATGAACGAATTTCAAATTAATTAGAATTAAAGGCAAATTTTAAAAACTAAATCAAACATAAAATACATCATTATTATAGAGAAAAAACATATTTAAGATAGCAAAACCAAAGTTGATATTTTTTATTAAATGAAGCACTTCAAATACAAATAATAGTAATCTATAGAGAAACATGATACAATGATTATGTGTAGATTAATTAAATTTAAGGAGAATTATGATGAAGAATAAGGAAAATAAAAAACATAACAATAGGTATAATACAAAGTATTAATGGAGATGGCGGGCCAATTGAACCCGAATCCATAGTTAAAGGTAGACCTAAAATTAGCATTGTTACAAAAATAATTGACAGTATTGTATAAAAGCCGCAAATATTAAATTGATCCATTATGACGATTGTTGATTGATGATTGATGAATAATAATTAAAGAAAATATTAGTAAATTCTAAACTTAAAAAATGATAATTGTCTACATTTTTTCAACTTCCATGCATGTCCATTTATATAGTATGGTAGATGGATGTATGCATGGCAGTGGCGTCCCTTGGTGAAACGACATGTCTTTTCACTTTTGATTTTTATAATTTTTATTTTTTAATATCCTTCTTTAAATGGTATTTTATTAAATATAGTAAAATTACCATTTAAGCAAAGATAGGGAAAAAATTAAGATTATTAAAAATCAAAATACATGTTTTTAATAAAAATAACAATAAATTATTTTGGGTACTCTAGTTTTTTTAAGAAACTATTTATAATTCTCTCTTATTGTGTCATTTATGGACATATAAATATACAATTATGTCAACTATTCTGTAACAATTCTAAATTCTTAGTCTCCCATAACAATGGGATTGGATCTAATTTGTCTGACATCTGCATTAATGTTTTATGTTGGTTTATATCCTTAATTTTCTTATTACTTTTCGGTAAATAAAATTTTTCTTTTATGAAAAAACCATACTTAACCCTAGGGGATAGCAATTACTAGTGTCAAAAAAATAGTTGTAGTAAATTTCTATGCAAGAGAAATAATTCTTAAAGAATTAAAACAATTCCTATCTAAATTTACTTGTTAAACAACGACATTTTAATTTGTATTTTATTTTAAATTTTGTTTAATCCTTCTTAAATTTTAGTTTTAATTTTTAAAACTTTGTTTTGCCTTTTTCACAATTTTATGAGGTCTATGCGATTATGCTGAGTTTACTTTATTTTTATTCCCAAAGTTGTTCGAATATTTATAAGGCCGTATGTGAGTTTTTACTATTTAGAGACCGTCCATTTGAAAGACATCTTTCAAACTCAACCCATTAAGACTTAATGTCTATTTTTACTCTTCATTTTTCTTTATAGGTCGACTTAATTAGAGATGGATGGTTTCTTTAAGAGACCATCCAAAAGACCATCTCTCACAAGACCTTATAAACATGAACTGACCTTATGAACATATAAAACAAATTCACATTCTTATAGTTATTTATATTTGTATTTAGAATTTTAATGAAAATTTTTATTTTAATTAAATTAATATAAAAAGAAATATGTAGATGAGAACTCGAAAAAAATTGAAGGCCCTTTAGCGAGTCCTCTCACTGGACATCCTAAGACCCTTTGGCCTCTGTTCATGGGCAGAATATTTCTTACCTTGTATCATATGAAATAGTATATCAAAAAATAGATATTAAGTACCATAAATAAAAAATACTAGCATTAGAAAATAGTGTTGATTCAATATATCATAATTTATTTTAAAAGTCCGTTTGATTGACATAGACAAAATCTCACTAAAAATTTTTATTTTCTTGCAAATTACTTCTTTTATCTGAGTTCAAAGAAATTTTTTATTTGTTTTTTTAAACACTGAAATTTGCAATTTATACAAGAATTCAAAATTACCAATATCTATTGGTAGTTGAATTTTTACATTTGCTGGTAAATTTCTAATTTCTAATTTTATTAAAAAAGCAAAATAAAGTTTTAAAATAATTAAATACATTGAGTTGAATCAAGCAAAATCTAACTTAATTACATTTTATTTATAAATTAAAATGAAATATAAATAAAGACACCATTGGTTAAACAAGTTAATTTAAATATGAAGTGTTTTAATTCTTAAGAGTTATTTCTCTTTTTAAGTAATTTATATTTTCTAGGAATTGTTAATTCCCAAGGGTTGGGTATGTTTTTTTTATAATAACATAAAGCGACAATGGAGATGTTAGAGAATTAGATCCGATTCCATTGTTAAGGACGATCAAGGACTTAAAATTGCTATAAAAATAATTGACATAATTGTATATTTATTGAATTCTTATGAGTTTAGTTTAACAATATCTAATCAAAATATCAACTTTCTATGGATATAGAATTCAATGACATATTAAAAGTAGTTGATTAATGATTTTAGTTTATTATTATTTTTAAACAAATTACAACCCCTTAGTTTGTATGTTATTAATTTTAATCTATAATTTATTTTGTTTAAATTTTATTTAATTCGTCTCAATATGAGTTTTATTTTTATTTTGAAACTTAGTTGCTTTTCACATTTTCATGAGGTCTTATAGTGAGTGTTGAATGTAAAACTTTATTTTAATTCCTAAAGTTGCTTGAATATTTATAAGGCCATATGCTGAGTCCTTGCTACGGACCTTATGAACATACATATAAAAGAAATTCACATTCTTAAAGTTTCTTTATATTTATATTATTTTAAATTTTAATGAAACTTTTTAATCTAATTCCATTAATATAAAAAAAATAAAAAATATGTAGATAAGGACTCATAAAATTAAAAGTCCTTAGTGAGTCCTCACAGTGCACATCCTAAGACCCTTTGGCCTCTGTTCATGGGTAAAATATTCCATACCTTGTATAGTTGTATCATATGAAATAGTATATTGAAAAATAAATATTAATTTCTATAAATAAAAGATACTCGCATTAGAAAATAGTATTTATTCAATATATCATTATTGAATCAACACTATTTTCTAATGCTAGTATTTTTTATTTATAGAAATTAATATTTTTTTTCGATATACTATTTCATATGATAATTTTTCGTGTATTGAAAATAAAATCAAATGCATAGTACTATTCTCTATCATAAATAATTAAAAATTCATTAGTAATTCAATTATAAGTAGAAATTATAACAAGTTATGAAAAACTAAATTAAACATAAAACACATCAATAGTCGTGAAGGAAAAACATAATTAAGATAGCAAAACAAAGTTGATATTTTATTATTAAATGAAGCACTCCAAATGCAAATAATAATCAACAGAAAAACTTGATACGATAATTATGTGCAGAGTAATTTAATTAAATTCAAGGAGAATTATGATGAGACTGTCTTATATAATAATTTGTAAAATTAAAGATAATAACATAAAGTATTAATAGAGATGTCAGGCAAATTAAATCTGATCCTATTGTTATAGGAGACCAAGGATTTAGAATTGTTACAAGAATAATTGACATGATTGTATATTCATATGTCCACAAATGTCAAAATAAGAGTGAATGATGAATAGTTATTTAAAAAAAAATAGAGTGTATACCAAAATAATTATTTTCTTCAAAAACATGTATTTTGGTTTTTGATAATCTTTATTTTTTTTTCCTATCTTCGCTTAAATGGTAATTTTACTATTATTATTAATAAGATACCTTTTAAAGAAGGATATAAAAAAATAAAAATTATAAAAATCAAAAGTGAAAAGACATGTCTTTTCACCAAGGGATGCCAATACCAAGCATACATCCATCCACCATACTATTTAAAAGGACATGCATGGAAGTTGAAACAATGTAGACAATTATCATTTTTAAGTTTAGAATTTACTGTCAATTTCTCTAATCATCAATCATCAATCATCAATCATCAATTATCATCATGGATGAATTTAATATCTGCGACTTCTATACGATATTGTCCATTATTTTTATAACAATGCTCATTTTAGGTCTACCCTTAACTATGAGTCCGGGTCCAATTGGCCCGCCATCTCCATTAATACTTTGTATCATACCTATTGTTCTTATTATTATTTTTCTTATTCTTCACCATAATTCTCTTTGAATTTAATTAATCTACACATAATTTTTGTATCAATTAGCTTCTCTATTGCTTACTATTGTTTGTATTTGGTGTACTTCATCTATTAATAAAATATCAACTTTGGTTTTGCTATCGTAATTATGTTTTTTCTCTACTAATGATGTATTTATGTTTGATTTAGTTTTTGAAATTTGCCTCTGATTCTACTCATAATTTTATCACTAATTAATTTTAAATTCATACTAATATTAGGGATATTCATTTTGAGAATTTGTGTTAAACTTTCCGAGATTGCTTCCTTTATCGTGAGATCGAGTCCATACAATTTGTGTTTAACCTCATTCTCATAGAGCTAATCTTTTGAGAGATTGTCTCGTTGTGAGACGACTTTAAAATAAGGAGCTTATATGGTAATAATTGCATTAATTGAGTTATATAGTTCATATTTAAAGAGCGTCTCTAGATAAAATCGTCTCACACAAGAATTTGTGTAAGAAAAATTATAAAAACAATAAGTATGATACAAAGCAACAATAGAGATGGCAGGCCAAATTGACCCCGACCCATAGTCAAGGTCATACCCATAATGAGAATTGTTACAAGAATAATAGACAACATTGTATAGAAGCCACATATATTAAATTCATTCATGATGATAAATTATGAATGATGATTAGAGAATTTATTAATGAACTCTAAACTTAAAAATAATAACTTTCTACATTGTTTCATCTTTTTATTTGAGCTCAGTTATATCTACCTAATGGGTAATTCACCCATATCAGGTGTCAATTGATGAATGCATGCATAGTATTTGTATTCTTTATAAAAAGACACTTTTTTTCACTTTTGGTTTTTATAATTTTTAATTTTTTTTATATTCTCCTTTGAATGGTATTTCACTATTAAATATTAATAGTGAAATACTATTAAAAGTAAGATAGGAAAAAAATAAAGATTTTTAAAAACCAAAACCCATGCTTTTAAAAATAGCTAGTCTTGTATGCGATCGTCTCACCATGAGACGAGTTCATATAATAGCTTATTTCTTCAATTAATTACTTTAAGATCATAAGTATTGTTTTAAGGTTATTATGTTAAATTAGGCTGGACTTATTGTGAATGCCAGCATATTAACGGGGGGACACAAGTGCACACACTTCATAAGCCAAGGAGATATATACCATCCCAAAACTATATGGCAATGGGAAGAAGGTCTCTAATAGCTTATAAAGCGTGCACACCATTTTCAATTTATCGATGTGGGATAACTCATCCCAATATATTAGTAATCATTTTAAGACTATAAAAATGATTATATTAAAATTATAAGTGATTACTCTAACATTATAAGTGATTATTTTAAGACAAAAAATTATATATTAGGCTAGCACAATAGGCATGGTCTCACCATGAGACCATCTCATATAAGAATTTGTGAGTAAATTTAGATTGGAATTGTTTTAATTCTTAAGTATTATTTCTCTTCCATTGAAATTTACTATGATTATTTGTTTCGCACAAGTGATTTTTATTTTCTACTAATTGCTAACTCCCAAGGTTTGGGTATGTTTTTTTATAAAAGAAAATTTGTATTACCAAAGAGTAATAAGAAAATGTAGGTATAATACTATTAGTGTTAAATGGTGACTTTTAATAAACAATGATACGCTTAGAGTGATATTAGTATATTACGTCGTTTCTTTATTATTTGATCTTTTGTTGCTTTATTTTCTTAATTATAATAGTATACAAACTCATACAATGCACAAAATTTATCGATATGAAAATACCTATAAATAAAAGACTTAAATAATCAAATGCTTCAAAAAGAAAACTTTATGAAATAGCAAAAAAAATCACCTGAAGAAGACAAGACGGCTAGCAAGGATGTACAAGAATGTGAAAGGTGACCTGAAATTGGAAAAAACAAGTTACTACTATCAGAATTGCATATTCAGTGGGTGCTCAATTAATGCAAAAATTATCTAATATAAATAAAAAAATTCATAAAAATATAAAAAAAATTATAATGTTTTTAATTCACCCTATTATAAAAATGAAATTTAATGTTCTATTTCGACGATTTTTCATATCTTGAAATCGGCGAGTAATAAAATCATTAGGAATACTACAGAATACATCTCTCTCAATAAAAGTTATCATTTATCAAACAATTAACGAATACACATGTACTAATGAACGAATACAAGTTTAGTGGTTAGTAGAGGCTATTAATTAATGAATACACTTAAATTCAAAGAAATTTAGTAGTTTATTTGTTTAAGGGCGCACGACTCATCTATAGTCTTTGATCCTAGGTCGATCCTCACCATTTCCTTACAAACATGTATATTTTGTTCAAAACAATAGACAGGCACCAAAGCTAGCTGGATCCGGCCATGACCATAGGAATGTTTCTAAACAAACCCTTAAAATTAAAGTTTAATGGGGTTTAGAATAAGTAAGATGTTGATTGCCAAAGCTTAGAGAGATAAAGACTAAAGTGATTGATGTGAATATGCGACAACGCTAGAAATTCTTAGTTCTTACCTCGTAAAGCGGAAGTCGAGAATTTTGATCAAAAATTTATAATGAGACAATTTTATTCTGAGACATTTTTATTAAACTGATTCAATATACAATTAATATATTAAAGTAAAAATTTATAATTTTAAAATAATTTCTTACATGTACAATTTTAAATTAGAGTTATCAATTAAAAAAATATATTAATTATAAGACTCGATGCCGTTGACATCATTAGGTAACACCAAGACATGACGTTAAAGGAGAAATTTGGACTTTTGTTGCGTTAGACCCATTAAGAGCGAAATGGCCTAATTGATGATTTGAACAAGTACGTATTTTAATTCATGTATATATTATTTTTTACATTTTAAAGAGACCTAATAATTCATTAAAAAAATATCATACGACATCTATAAAAGAAAAACACTTAATCAAATATATAATAATTTTAATCAAACAAAAATCTATAACGTAATGTATATTAAGGAGTTGTGAAATGAAAATAATACTAAACACAAAGTTTCGTATGAGAAGGTCTCACCGTGAGACTTGAGTTATACATGTTTTAAAAAGCCTAATAATAAAAACTTTTAGTATAATGAACCTTTTATATGAAATCGTTTCACGGTGAGATGATCTCATACAAAATTAGCTGAACACTAAAATGTAAAATCCATGAATAGTGAATAAAAGGGAAGGGGATGCCCAGGATGAAGGACATGCAACAGGGTAAATGGTTACTATGATTTCAATAATGATATGCAATTTAAAAGGTCAATAGAGATTATAACCTTATTGCCCAAACCAATTGAATATGTTTGTGTTTAGGATTTTCTTTGGTATATGAAAATGAAAATGAACTCTTTGAGTAACTAGAATATATAGCAGAGAAAAAGAACAAATAAAGTAAGAGACGATTTCATATGAGAAAATCATAACTACAATCATAAAAGGATATCAAAAAATCATCCAAAAAACGAAAATTATAATCAATTACCAAATTATGAAAATAAACATAAAGCAACGCGACGTTTGACTTATTATTAAAAAATAGAAAAGAATAAGGGGCCTTTTGTAGGTGGTAGTTGGGGCTTGGGGGTAGCTATTTGTTGTCTAAATAATTGTTAGAATGTGATAGTTGTAGTTGTATAATTGTAATTGATATTTAGTTGTTTAATTAGTTGTGTAAATTATTGTTGTTTGATAAAAGTAACGGTTAAGGTAGCTTTTTTGTTTATCAAATGTAGCGAAAAATATAATAAAAACCTTTAAAAGTTATCTTTGATTTTGAAATGCTACAAATTGTAACGTTATGAAAAATAGTTACTTGCGCCAGAAAAGCTATCTAAATTGCTACTTTACCGAATAGTGATAGCAATTTTTCTAAAATAGTTTTTTAATCTCATTAAACCACTAATATCTAATTAAACTGCTACATTAAACACGCCTTAAGATAATATATAAAATTATTATAGAGAGTCTCACCATATTACAACAAATAAAAACACAAAATGATAGCAATTTGGTCGTTATAGGCGTATAGACCAAATTGCTTCTATTCTGGTCAATTTGGTCTGTTGTTATAGGCGTATAGCGACTAGATTGCTACTAATAGTAAAATAGCAATCTGGTGTAAATTGGCGACCATACAACATTTGGCAGCCATTTATCACAATTGGCGACCAGACAAGTGGTAGTAAAGTGGTAGATAAATAGTAACTAATTAATTACAACCACCTTTCTGACCGTATATTATAAATATATTTTTTATAGATCATGTTGGCCACACTAAATCGTCCTTGAAACCATTTCCAAAACTAATTTCCCTCAAGCATGAAACAATTCAATGCTACAAAGAAAATGCAAGAGCTATGAATTGAATCCAACCCTCTTGCAACAAAGGCAAAATACAACATTTCAACTACTAGGCTACAAGCTTTTTATTAATTATATATACATATAAATCAGTAATGAGTTATACTTTAATATTAGTCGTATTAGTCTATAGTCTATTAGATGTATTGAATTTATGACTACTTTACGACCAATCAACAACTAACTTTAGAAAACAAACTTAATTCAATAATCTAGAAAAATAAGAAAATGAAGAGTGAACACCATCTAGTCTCAAAGTGGTCGCGGATTATGACTATTTGGTGTCTAGTCAACGACTAACACTTAAAAGACAATATAAAATATAATATATAAAGGACGGTTGTCAACTTATCATATGTCCATCTGGTCACAAAGTAGTCGCCATTTGCCACCAGACACTAGCGACTACCCATGCTTTGGTCTCCAACTAATCAAAAATGACGAGCGCCACGTTTTGGTCGTAGCATCTGGTCACCAATGGCGACTAAATCGAGGTAATCAGAGTTTTCATGTTGTAGTTTAACATTTATATGTAATGTGGTTTTGCATCTGTCCTTATGAACAGAAGAATATGCAAATTTTGTCCAATAAGATTTATGAGAGCCAACTCGTCCTTCAATCAATCGAATTACGATTTAGATCATATGATGGATCCTTAAATCGAAGCAAATCAAAATTAATCAGAATCATTGTAGGATCGCTTATCATCAACCCATTCTACATGCAAATTGTTTTTGCTTTCCTTATTTCTTTTTTCGTTTGTACTTACAATATTATGTAAGCAAAATATAATGACAATATTTTTTAAAAAAATATATAAATATAAAATAGATATATTACACATGATAATACTAGCACCCAACTTTGCTAAAACGCCAGTAGTAGAAAAAAAAATTTTCAATATTCACATCAAACTTAAAATTTATTCACCTCATAACATGAAATGATAAAAATGCCCTTAATTTTAAATTTTTTTATTATTATGGTGTGAATTAAAGTAGGGTGTTTTTGTTATTTCATGCTATTCTGAATAAATTTGAACTTGAATGATATTTTGTGAATTTTGGAAAGTTGTGCTACCACTAGGGTTTAAATAATGATGGGTGTCATTATGTGGAATATTCTTAAAAAATATTACTTTTTATTCTTATCCGTTTTATATTATTTTTTATTATTATTCTTTCATATATTTTAAAGAATAAAATAATTGTATTACATGCTAATATATGTGTAGTACTTTTTGTTATCTTATAATTCAACATTTGTTTAAGATTGGCAATTTAGTTTTGTCTTTTATGATTCTTGATCTCACAAATGAATTAATTTTAAGAAAAATTATTTAAAATAATTTAACTATTGTCATGTAGCTCAAAATAAACCTCACTATTAAATAATTCAAAATGATCCCAATTGAGCAAACACAATAATAATTATAAAATAATCATATTTTACTATTCACCAAACAAAATATTTAATATTAATTTCTTTCACTCACAATTTACTAATATCTCAGGGTTTTTTTGTGTTAAAATATTACAAAATAATCCCGTCAAAGCGGGCAAACTTGATAACATTAGGCTCACTAATACTTTTTAGAAAATTTGAATCAAATAAGCAAAAATTATATAAAATTTTCTAAAACTAGGCATGAGGGAACCTTGTATCCCAAAATAAGCTCGAAATACCCAAAACTATGGTTTTATTCTATTTGTTATTACTAACAGTAAACAAAGAACAAAGTCAACTAAATTCAAAGACTTTGTTCGTTGTTACTAACAGCGAACAAAGATGTTCGTCAATAAAAGTCAACATCTTTGTTTCCACTTACTATGTGGAAATAAGAATGTTTGACTTTTTTTTAACCAGCATCTTTGTTCGTTGTTATTAACAGCGAACTGATGCATTTTATAAATTGTTCCAGAATCATTTTAATTCATTTCCCCCTAATAGGGAATAAAGATTTGACCTTGTTTAACCAGGGCTTCCTTTGCAACCACAGCTTTGAAAATTTTATGCTTATTTTGGGATTTAAGTTTTCCCCATGCCTAGTTTATGAATTTTTTATATAAACTAGTATTGTTGCCCGTGCAAAACACGTTAGTATTAATTTGACGGTTTATATAATTACACATTTCTTTTATCCACTTACTAAAAGTGAGATAAAAAAAAAATAACAACGTAATTGACGAACACATGTGAATTTAATCTTAAATAAACATAATTGAACAATGAATATGTACATATCAATATCAAATGATTTGCAATATATGTCATTTTTCTAACTCAATACAGTTGCATAATACATTTAGTTATATGTATGGAATGCATAACAATTTTCTAACAAAAAATATGTACATGTCAATATTAAAATTTTAATGAAGAAACTTTATTAATTAAAAAATTCTTCAATATAAAAAAGCAAATATATGTTCCAAGAAATATTTAAAATAACATATTTAATTAGGATATATCACTCACATATTAAGGAATAAGTTAAATTTAAATTTGGAAAGATTTATTTCATATGGTAAATTTTTATAAGAATGTCATATGGAATTTTACAGTCTTTTTTTGTTAGATTGTATGGCAAATTTTTATAAGAATGTCATGTGAAATTTTACAGTCTTTCTATTAAATTGTGTGATTTTATTAAATAGTATGATTTGTTTATTTTGTTCAAATTTTCTACTGTTTAGTGGCAAACCCAACCCATTACCATCCAATTTTCTAGATTACATAGTTCGAAATATCCTATAGCCAAATTATCCAATTCGGAATATTAGGTATCGGTATTTCAAAACTCCAATAAATAATCCAATTTTTTGAAAACCAGATCATTCGAATCGGATATCGGGTTCAAAACCAAATACTGGATCCAGAATCGAAACGAGTATTTGAGAAACAGAATATCAGATTTTTATTTTTTATTATTTTTTAATTATAAAAAGGGTAAAGGGTAATGGACACTCCCAATATCCCGCACAAGGCAGGGTCCGGGTGGGGAGTTTTCTTTTCCCTGAAAGATACGGACAAATCATACCCGTTCCCCCAAAGAGGGAGTAAAGAGAGATGCGCGCAGTCAAGAAACCCCCCAAGTGATACCTGCGCCCAGTATACATATTCCGATGGCATTTTTGTAAATAATTGGATATTTTCAAAAAGGCGTACATAGATGCTTAAATACATGTTCGGATGACATTTCTGTAAGTATTATAAACTTTTTCCTTTACAAAAATATGTGCACCCCATAAGATATTATGTACACCTGTTGCCACAATATATATATGTCAATCTGATTTTCAGTTTTCACCAATTTAATTGTTTTCACTTGATATATGCGCCGTGCGTGTACGTGTTAGCGTGTTTTTATATATATAAATACCAATGTCAAGGTAACAACTTCTAGAATAATGAAAACAAATTCACTGGATGATTAATCAAAATGTATGGTAGAGAAAGAGAACAAATAAAGTAAGAGATAATTTAAATTCAGAAGAAAAAAATAAAAGTTCAAAAAAAGTAAGAGATGATCTTGTTATAGGCTATTATGACTATAATCATGGGAAAATATCAAAAGACTTTCCCAAATCAAATGATAATAGTTACCAAAAATCTAAAAATAAATATAAAGCCACAATCATTTTAACAGATTCAATTTAAGAGTTTGCCTTGTTTGGACTTAGTACATAATAAATAATATACATTCACCAATATTAAATTTAAGGAGTATAAGAGTTAACTATGCAAAGTGTACGATGGTGAAGAAGTGCTAAAGGAATGACACACAATAAATCCAAGTCTAGGTTAGACTTAATTTTAAGATAAAACATTAAAGTACAATTGACAGATGTGTAAGATTTAGAGGTATTCAAAACAAACTCAAGGACTTCATATTTACCCGACCTTGTAATTGAATCCGAATTAACGCGACTTCAAAATGAATTTAAAATTATGTAAAAATTAATGCAAACTCAAAACCCAATTTTAAATCGACCCGAAATACGCAACCCAAAATCGACCCGATAACCCAAATAAACACCTTTATTTGTAGTTATTGAGTCTTCTAAAGAAATCAGCAGAATTGTAACATAGAATTTATTGCCGTCAATAACAGATACAGCAGAAACCTTAAACTTTAATTCTAAACTCTAAAAAAAAGGATTCTTTCTAGCAATTGTCTGAATCCATAACATTATCTAAGATCAAGTGAAATGAATTACTGGTACACACTAAAAACATATCAGTAAAAACAAGTCAAGGAAAATTTTTGAATAATCAAGACGAACAATTTTTTATTATAGCATAGATAAACATATGAACCAATATACCAAATATCGAACTGCACGCCAGTGAATCAATCAGCCATCAAAATTACAGGAATACATCTTTCTCCAGCAATTTGAGCACCTCCTGTTGATTGTTCAGTTTAGCAACATCGATGGGAGTCTTTCCATCGAGGTTTTGGAGAGTACTGCGAAAAGCATATTTTGTATTATAAGCTGCACAAAAACCCGACTTCTAGAGAGAAAAGGATCAGAAAGGATGTGATTTCGGACTTACACAGCAGCGCCATTCTTCAGGAGAAGCGCTACACATTCTTCCCTCCCATAACCAGCTGCATAATGAAGAGCGGTGTTTTTGTTTTTATCTAAAGCATCTACTTTAGCTCCAGCCTCGAGAAGAATCTGAGTACACTTAGCCTGAAATGCATAAGTCCTGTTAGATCATGGGCATAGCCAAGGCAAAGATATGTCACCAATGAACTGCAAATCAGAATGACGCACAGCAAAGAATGCGACAATTAAAACTTGCAAACCTAATGGCAGCAGTTCAGTGTTTTCAACTCATTTTGTACGAAAAATCCCAGGGACAAACGACAAAGTTCTCACCCAATATTGTTTAAGTCACCTTTACTACTATCTAGAACCTAAACTAAAAACTAGGCAGTTTCTCTGTACACATTTCCTAAAAGTTTTAATTTGATTCATCAACCCAAATTATTACCACAAAAATAACAAAATCATATGCATCTGTCAAGGTGGTCCACTTAAATTGAGCCAACAGTGCTCAACCACCCACCCTAGCGACAAAGAGCTTGTCGACATGAACGACTTAAGGTTGAAAGTGGAACGTCTTAAAAAGAGAGCATCGGCGCAAGACCAATAGGACAAGCAATGCAGGTTTCAGTCTTCATACTGAGATATACAACTGGTAATTTTGTTTTAGGGTACACCTATTTTCCTTATATTCTTAAGGAGCAGAAAAGCCTCAGGGACATATGTTAGTCTCTAAACTAATCAATGATGGTCTTTTTAATAAAAGAAGCAAAATGTAAGCTTGACAAAGATAAATACTGAAAGGTAATAACATATATGAAACAGAAATTCCCACTATTTCTTAAAGAAGCAATTGTACATAGAACAAAGAAGCAATTGTAGAGTACAACAATTGTACAACAATTGTAGAGTACGTGAAGTTGAATTTCTTAAAGAAGCAAAATGTAAGCTTTTTGATGCTTCCATAGAACAAAGTAGCAATTAGGTATGGTTGTATGGATGAAATATCAACATAGCAAGCTTTACTAACCCATTAGCCAGAGTCAAAGGATCATTCTTACAAAAAACGGCGTCACTTGTACATTTTTTATCATGATTTTATCTTTCTTATGAGTATAGTGTAGGGTGCGGAAAGGGGAGGGCTAAGGAAGGCGTCACTTGAACATAATATAGGGAATTAGGGACTAAGGAGGCACAATCTAGCAATGATCGTTGGTAACAAAAACAACCATTTGATAAAACCCAGATAACCTGAGAGTAGGTAAAAGTTTGAAGCATAAGATAATATTATAGAAACAATACTTATCCTTAACTACCATGTCAGGAGACAGGAATAGATGAAGCTAAATGAATTGAGTATGTCTCCTCCCTAGCACATGGGAGTGAAGGTGGGTAGCACTAAAAAAGAAATTTGCATACAACCAAAAGCACAGGATGCATTTATTTAGCCTACAAAGTTACCATACCTCACCATATCCACAAGCAAAGTGCAACGCCGTCCTGCCTTCAGAATCCTCTTCATCTTTGTCAGCGCCAGCTGCCAAAGCATTCTTCAAACCCTACAATGTATAGAACAAAAATTTCAAACCCTTAATCCCAACGTCCAACAATATATAGATAAAGAAGTTAATTTTAGTCTCCTAGAAGTTAGAAGGCGTTAAAAATAGAAAGTAACACAAGGAACATCTTAGTTTAATTGGTCTGCAAGAGCCCATTTTCATTCATCCACAGATTCATCTCCACATTTGCATTTGCATGCCAATAAACGTGAAGTAATCCAATGATTTTTTTAACTTAATAGAAGTCTAAAGAACATCTTAGTTTGATTGGTCTGCAAGAGCCCATTTTCATTCATCCACAGATTCATCTCCACATTTGCATTTGCATGCCAATAAACGTGAAGTAATCCAACGCTTTTTTTAACTTAATAGAAGTCTACAACACTACCATCTTAAAAAGAATATAATGACATGCTAGACACCAGACTGTAATGGAATGGATTTGAGGCCATTACAAGGTTATAAACTTTGTCCCATTGGTTATATGGGCAACTAATATGGGGTTTATAAAGCAAAACGGGCTCTCTCACCTACTAGACTAGTCTTTTGGATGAGTTCTCTTATTTGTTGTATAACAATGGTATTAGAGGCGACTTCAAGTGGTGGTGTTGTTTAACCGCGACCAACAAGGATCCGACTCAAAGTGATGGCTTAGGTTAAGCCAATCGTGACCAACTTGGTCATTGCCAACGAGGATGTTGGTCTTTGAGGGGTTCGAATGGAATAGAATAGATATGAGGCTATTACAAGGTTATGAGAGTTTGTCCCACATTGGTTATATGAACAACTAATGTGGGGTGTATAAAGCAAATGGACTCTCTCACCTAATAGACTAGTCTTTTTATGTGAGGTCTCTCGTTTATTCAATAACATAGACACTATTAAAAGTTAATTTTTCTACCAATATGAAAAACCCAATTGTATCTGTCTCCTATCATATAATGGCATGTACGTTATGAACTCTTCAATTCGTAAAAAGCACCAATGTCCGAAATCTTGACACTCTGACATGTTGAAGAAATTGTTAATTGATCCTCATAAAATAGCTTAAGTCTAAATACTTGGACTTCAACACATTAGCATGTCCTATGCAAAGTAAGTTGAAATAATTGAGTATGGCAATTATCTTTACCTCCACATCACCAACACTAGCAGTGTGATGAACAATTGACTCATCCTCCTCATTTCCACCTTCCTCTGACTCGTCTGGCACAGTACGTACCGAAGATGTTGCGGCTTCTCCAGTGACTGGTAGGCCCATAGCTTCCCCCAACTTTTGAAGAACGTCTTTATCATTCCAATACCTAAAAGGAACAAAGCAATATCATGTACAGAAGGAAGCAAGGACAGACAACAAAGGGAAGACAAAAGGGAGTAATACAAGCAATGAAGGACTACAATAAGAAATAACGAAACAAAATTTAAAATCAGACCTCATCATGGCAGCAGGACCACCAGTCTCAATCTCTTCCAATATGGGTTTCAAAGAAGGATCTTCCTTGATTTGTGCCATTCGTTCTTCTAGCACATCTCTAGATGCAGGATTTACCAGATTTTCGAGCATGCCAGACATTGATGGATCCTAGAAAATTATGACCAACGTGATTCACAATTCGTCTCATGTCAAGATAATGCCTCCAGTAAAATAGACAACATACCTGCATTAAAGCACTACCAAGACGTTCAGCCATGGACATAAACTGAGGATTCTCCATCACCTGCTGCATAGTAGAAAAATACTGCTGGGGATCAAATTGTGGTTCCTCAGCAGGACCACCGTGAAAGGTTTTCTGCAACTGCTCAGCCATCTGGTTGAAAGAAGGATCTTTAGCTATCTGCTCAGCCAGTTCCTTGATGCTTGGATCCTACATTTATGACATCATACACATCAACAAAAGAGTGCTCTGATATTCAGTAAACCAATGCAGAAGATCTGAAACTACAGTATTCAAGGACATGAGAAGGAAATGACACAGTGATCAACACCAATTACTACCATTGTTGAAGTCGATAAAGATACTGGTTTAAGAAAATCATGTATAGCAGTCAACGAGTATCCAAGATAAAATGATTACAAAGAAAGAAAGGACATATACATTAAGCAAGCCAGACATAGCTGAGAAATCAAAAGGATTTGGTGGCATTCCAGGTCGGGAAGCAGGAGGTGTCCCTTCTCCAACCTGTGGCTGCTCGGAGGACGCCTCTGATTTGGCATTTTTGGGCTCCTCAGCACCTATTCAAGAAAAGAATCATAATTAAACATGATGCTGCAAACGGGTAAAAAAACCAATGAGAATATCTATGCTGATAAAAATGCAAAACAAGCATATCTCGTGCATATCTAATTCATACTCCTCCCTACCTAAGACTGCTATCAATCTTTACCAGCCACACTCCACAAACACTATTCAAAACACTCCAAGAAGCAGCTTGCTGTATATCTTGGGAAAAAGTGTACATAATTATCATTAAGAAGAGTGAGCATAGCACAAATATTGGTTGTCCTCTGGAAAAATCTATCACAAACATACAGCTCAATTCCTCAGAATCTCAGTGTTGACTTGAGAAATGCCTGAAAACTTGGCACAAGGAAGATTAATCCAGAAGGTGACATAGTAGTGGCTCCCTCGTAAAATAAGCAAGAGCAGCGAACAAATCACCGCAAAGCATCCCAACTACAATTGCGAAGGACTATTAACAAGTTAACCTTCAACTAACGACATGTTTTTTCAATTACGAGTCTTTTTGCCGTCACCAATATTTCTTTATACAGAGGCTGTACGAAAGCCACCAATTCTATAAGAACTCTGAAACTCTCACTCTGTTTTCCTTTACATGCTTTTATTGAGCGTAAAGGACTAACGGCTTTGATTATTACATGCTTTTAATAATCGCTACTAAATGGTTCGAATGGTATGAAAAGTTAGTGTAATTTTGGTTTGACTATCTTATGACAAATTTAATTGCCAAGTTTATTCTCTATTGACAATCTCATTTTCTTCACAAAATTCATTTCAATGTATTACCATTTAAACATGTGGTATTAGATGGTAATGGAAAATGGTAAACAAAAAAATATTTTTATAATCAAAACTTTCATTATCATGAGATGACATGATACGTATCATAAAAATATACACTATAAATCATTCTCATTACCACCAATTAGTACTGCTAACCAAACGGGCCGTAAAGATATTGCAAAATGCAAATCAAAAAAGCCTTCTAAGGTACTCCTAGAATGAGCTTTGATCCATCGAATTAAAATCGGGAATGATTCAAATTCCATCAAATGTGACAAGCACTTAGTTTAGCTACTAAAGAGAAAGTGTGACCACCTAGATGAATAAGCCATCTAAACTCCATAGCAAAAGAATTACGAACCTAAAGTGATCATGATATCAAGATGCAAAATTCCAAAAAAGTGGCTTCACGAATATAATTGCAATCACAACTTCTGAGACTTATTACCATGTGTCTAACAAGAAAAAAAAGTATGAATGACTTCCATAACAAAAACCTAATCAAGTGGAAAACTTTGGCATAGTGTGAAATTAGAGCCACAAAGTATCAACTACGACAAAGCAATCACACAACAAAAATCTACAATCTCCACAATAAATGTTTACAAAACAAAGGAAACAAAAAATTAGGGCGCCAAGAATGTGGACTGTCTAATGGCAATCAAAACAAACTCTTAACAACCATCCATAAGCCTGTTGGTCAAATGATTTGGCCAAAAGGAATACAGATGAACAAATTCAGACGTATTACACTGCTTACCTGCTGGCACATCATTTCCTGAGTTTGACGCCATAGATAACCTTCTGAAACAAAAAAAAAAAAAAAAAAAAAGAAACAATTCAATAAATAAGGTGCACGAATTGGGATTTAATGTTCTAGAGAAGCAAACGAGAAAAAGTCAAAAAAGGATCCAACTTTAAACAGAAAGAAAAAAAAAACACATAGTAATTCCCAATTCCCAAACAGAAAGTTAACTACAAGTTTCAATTCGGCTTTGCAAAAGAAACCATAAGCACCATTTTCAGAAATTGAATTAGGGTTTTCGAATCAAAGATGTTATGCAAGCATCACTCAAAATCAGAAGTAGAAGCAATAAATAAGAAAAACAGTTAATTAAACAATTGGAATTAAAAATATCGGCTAAGATATCAACGAGAAACTACTACGTAAAACAAGAACTGATTTTTATGAAATAAATAAAATCAAGTAATCGAATAAGATGAAAAGGTCTATAGCACTTTTTTAGCATCAATTGAAATTGATGATTATGATGAATCCTAATAAGTATCATGAAGAACCCGAAATTAATGAATAAGGGGATGATAAGAGAATATAAGAGTGTAGAAAAAAGCTTACATATAGTGGCGGCGAGCAGAACGAAATGGAAGACGATGACAGCAGAGACGGGAGTAAAGCAAGGAAGGAGATGGCAGATGGGCAAAGGAAGAGATAGGCAAATCCACAAGAAAGCACCACAAAAACTTTGGCAGCGAGTTTTATAAAACTATCACGCCCTAAAACGGACTCATATTAATAGGCGATGAAACTGCTGTTATTTTAAGAGAAAAAAAAAAGGAGTAATAAACTGGCTTTTTTAATAATATTAGAATTGGGCAGCCTATATTATTTTACTATGAGACGGATTCATGCAAAGGCCTATTAATAAAAAAAAATGTCTAAATTTTCACTTGTATAGGAAGCGGATTTTTAAAAAATCATTAGAATTAAACTAGTTGAAGTTGTCTCACAGTAAGACGACCTTTATAGAAAATTACTGATTTTTTTTACTATGTAAATTTAAATGTCTCATTAGTGTTAAAATGAATTTATGAGTTGTATAGAAGTCTAAATTGCGTTCAAAATAGGTTTAGATCGAACTTAATATTGATTTCGATTGTATAAATAGGTTTCCAAACAGGTGTATAGGTCTAAAGATTCTAGATCAAACCCATTTAATTTTTTGTACTTGGAATTAGACCCAGATTAGCTCGATCTCAAACATTGGACCTTAACCCTAAATATAAGGATGGATCCAATAGGGTACTAGATGCATGTCCATCCCTATACGAGAGATCCGCTCTTTGTAAACGACTTTAAAATATAAAATTTATATCATCATAATTTCTACACAAATTTTCAAACGAGACGTATTTATATTTATTAATTTATGTATACATGTGTTTCATGAGACTGTTACATATAATAATTTATGATTTTTAAATTTTACAAACTTTTGTATAGCTGTAACACCCCAAAACCGGACTATTACAATAGCTACTAACTTGTTTTAAAAAATTAATTGTCTACTAATTTATTAAAGAGTTTAGACGATTAATTACATTCTAAAGAAATAACTTGACATGTTAGAACTTAAGGCACTATTAAAGTCTAACTGCTCGTTTGGTAGTAGATATTAAATAATGAGAATGATATTGGAAAATTAGTATAATTTTAATATGAAAATCTTTTGACAAGTTAAATAATATGCTTATTCTCCTTCAATTATCACTTTTTGTTTACAAAATTCATTAAAATGCATTACCACATGAAAAAGCGATATTAGGTGATAATAGCAAATTGTGACCAAAAATATTTTTTTATGATCAAAGTTACTATAGGAATATTATAATACATGAAAAATTACACAATAAATTATCTCCATTATCATCATTTAGTACCAAAAACCAAACGGACAGTAAAATATCACAAAATTTGAAATAGATAAGCCAAATTACTTAAAAAAAATCATAGAATAAGATTAAAATAAACTTATTTCCAAAAGTAAGTGCCTAATTCCCAAACCTAAGGTTTGATTCAAAAAAAAGCCAAATAAGCTGTTCGCACTTACTAACTGTGAGCAGAGCTGTTGGCCTTTTTTTGACCAAATCAGTTGTTCGTAATTACTAACTGCGAACAACTTGTTTGATTTTTTTGACCATTTTGCCTTTGTTCGCAGTTAGTAACTGCAAACAGCACCGAACCTGAAGTCTAGGCTAAAGGCGCTTACATTTGAAAATAAGTTGATTTTGAGCTTATTCTATGATTTTTTTTAATAATTTGACTTATCCATTTCAAATTTTCACAATTATCATGTGTTATGTCTTTATTAGTTCCTTTTTATATTTCTTTCAAAAAAAGAAAAAGTGAATACTCAATATTCTGTCGCCTCTTCAGCAGAAACATGAGTGGAATCCCCATAGTCTAAAACAAAGATTCTTTGAATCAATTGCCTAAATTCATAACATCATCTAAGACCAAGAGAAATGAAATAATTAATGGTACACACTAAAATATCAGTAAAAAGAAGAACAAATATGAATATTTGAGACCATAGTTTTTATTATAGCACACATACATAAACATATGAACTAAAATACCAAAATATCAAACTGCACGCTGAGCAAAACGAGCAAAAGCAATGGCATTGAGGAGTTCTACGGTAGAATCAGCTCATCCGTTTGCCAAGGGATGTCGTCCCCTCAGTTGCACCATAACATCATGATTAACAATGCATACTTAAACAATCTGCCATCAAAATTACAGGAATGCGTCTTTCTCCAGCAATTTGAGCACCTCCTGTTGATTGTTCAGTTTAGCAACATCGATTGGGGTCTTTCCATCGAGGTTCTGGAGAGTACTGCAAAAAGTATATTTTGTATTATAAGCTGCACAAAAACCCGACTTCAAGAGAGTAAAATGATAAGAGAGGATGCAATTTTGGACTTACACAGCAGCGCCATTCTCCAGGAGAAGTGCTACGCACTCTTTCCTACCATAACCAGCTGCATAATGAAGAGCAGTGTTTTTGTTTTTATCTAGAGCATCTACTTTAGCTCCGGCCTCGAGAAGAATCTGAGCACATTTAACCTGTAATAGAGAAGTCCTGTCAGATCATAGCCAAGCAAAAAGCTATGTCACCAATAGATAGTAAATAAGAATGAAGTCCGACAAAGAATGTAACAAATAAACTTGAAAACCCAAAGGAACGGAAGAGTATGTCTGCTTCCTAGCACATGAAATTGAACGGCAGGCACAAGGACTAATAAGCACTACTACAGAAATTTGCTTATAAGTAGAGCCACAATTTGATTTAGGATGCATTTAGCTAAAAAATTTACCATACCTCACCATATCCACAAGCAAAGTGCAACGCTGTCCTGCCTTCAGAATCCTCTTCATCTTTGTCAGCGCCAGCTGCCAAAGCATTCTTCAAACCCTACAATGTATCAAACAACAATAAAATCAAACCCTTAATCCCAACATCCTACAATATAAAGAAACAAAATCAATTTTTAGTCTCCTAGGTGTTTGAGCAAGAAAGAAGAGACATAGAGGGAACATCTTAATTTGAATAGTCGAAAAGACTCAAAAGAGCCCATTTTCATTCACCTATGTGCATTTGCACGCCACTAAAATTGAAGTCAACAAACAACTTTGTATACTTCATAATTGTGTACAAAAATCCCACCTTAAATAGAATATAAAATAAAGGGAATGCCAGACACTATTTTTTTTATTACAACGATAGGCTAAGGGAGGGGGAGAGACAGGTGAGAATCGAACCGGTAATCTTACATGGAGAGAGTGGTACTTGCTTCAACTGAGACAAGACTCGATTGTCTAAACGTGAGACACTACTAAAAGTTATTTTGTAACCAATATAAAAAAACCCAGAAGAAAAATGGCCAAAGATTTAGAGTTCTTTAGTTTTGGATTATAATGAATTATATTTAAGTGACCTATTAAATCACGTGCACTCCTTAATTGTGTAATGTTGCACATGATGTTTGCTACCAAAGGTCAATTGAAAACAACCTTCGTTAGTTTAACAAGGGAAAGATTGTGTACATTTGACCTCTCAAACCCCACCCTAGGCATGAGTCACTTAATGACATTTGAGTAATGAAATGTTGTTATATGAAATTCCAGTAGTATTTGTTTCTGTTGAGCAGTGGAAGCTATTGTCATAAACTCTTCAATTCGCTTCAAGCACCTATGTCCAAAATCTCAACAGACTGACATGTTATTGAATTTGACAATCAATCACTGAGTCCAAGACTTGTACTTGGACACATTACCATGTAAAGCGGCGAATTTAAACAACAGAGTATGAAAATTATCTATACCTCCACATCACCAACACTAGCAGTGTGATGAACAATTGATTCATCTTCTTCATTTCCACCTTCCTCTGACTCATCTGGCAGGGAATGCTCAGCAGACGTAGCTGCTTGTCCTGTGACTGGTAGACCCATAGCTTCCCCCAACTTTTGAAGAACATCTTTGTCATTCCAGTACCTAAAAGGACAAAGCAGTATCATGTAAGGAAAGAAGCAAGGACAGACAACAAAGGGATGACAAAAGGGAGTAGCTGAAGCACTATAACAACGAAACAAAATTGAAAATCCAACCTCATCATGGCAGCAGGACCACCAGTCTCAATCTCTTCCAATATGGGTTTCAAAGAAGGATCTTCCTTGATTTGTGCCATTCGTTCTTCTAACACATCTCTAGATGCAGGATTTACCAGATTTTCGAGCATGCCAGACATTGATGGATCCTAAAAAATTATTTGACCAACATGATTTCACAATTCGTCATATGTCAAGAGATAATGCCTCCAGTAAAACAGACAATGTACCTGCATTAAAGCACTACCAAGACGTTCAGCCATGGCCATAAATTGAGGATTCTCCATGACCTGCTGCATAGTAGAATAATACTGTTGGGGATCAAATTGTGGTTCCTCAGCCGGACCACCATGGAAGGTTTTCTGTAATTGCTCAGCCATCTGGTTGAAAGAAGGATCTTTGGCTATCTGCTCAGCGAGTTCCTTGATGCTTGGATCCTACATTGATGACATCAAACACATCAAGAAATTAGTGACCTGATATTCAGTAAACCATTGCATAAGATCTGAAACTACAGTATTTAAGGGCATAAGAAGGCCACAGTATTCAACACCAATTACTACCATCGTTGAAGTCAATAAAGAAACTGATTTAGGAAAATCACGTATAAGAGTCAATCAGTTAATTTATCCAAGATAAAAGGATAACAAAGTAAGAAAGGACATATACATTAAGCAAGCCAGACATAGCTGAGAAATCAAAAGGATTTGGTGGCATTCCAGGTCCGGAAGCAGGAGGTGTCCCTTGCCCAGACTGTGGCTGCTCAGTGGACGCCTCTGATTTGACATTTTTGGGCTCCTCAGCACCTACTTAAAAGAAGAATCATATAAATATAATGCTGCTAAGGGGTGAAATAACCAATAAGAACATCTTTGCAAATAAAAATGCAAAACAAGCATATTATGCATTCATATATTGTGCATAACTGCATATAGTATTCCATACTCCTTCCACTGCTATCAATCTTCATCAACTTGCATCCACAATACAGAAAACCTATTCAAAACACTCCATGAAGCAGCTTGCATATCTCATGGGAAAGCGTGCCCACAATTACCAATAAAAGGAAGCATGAGAATTAGCTGTCCCCATTCAGAAACATCTATTACAAAGACTCTAAAAGCCCAATTCCTCAGAATCTCCATGTTGGGAAATACTTGAAACCTGGCACAAGCAGGGTTTATCCAGGAAGTGACGAAGTAATGGCTCCCTCATAAAACATGCAAGACCAGCGGAACAATCACCACAAAGAATACCAACTATATTTGTAAAGGGCATTTATACTATCAAGTAGACATTCAACTATCGACACTTTTTCTTTCAATTATGAGACTCTTTGCCGATACCAATATTTTTTTATACAATGGCTGTACGAGAGCCAGAAATTCTATATGAGATCAGAAAGTCTCACACCATTTTCCTTGCTATTGCTTTTCTCAGACATAAAGGTATTGCAAAATGCAAGTAGAACACCCATCAAGGGTAATAATTTTCTACTAACCAAATCCTTGATTAAGCTTAGATCCTTGTATTAAGAAATGATAATACTGAGAAAGATATAAATGCCATAAAAAGAAAATTTTGCCTCAAAGATGAATAAGCTCGTCGAAACGCCATAGCAAAAGGATTACGAACCTAAAGCGCTCATGAGAATAAGCCCCACAAACTCCACAAAAGTGGCTTCATGAATATGATCGCAGTTGCAACCACATCTAAGATGTATAATCACGCGTCTAACAAAAAAGAAACTTACATATGACATCACCTAATGAAGTGAACTGTGGAACATTTGAACATAGTATTAGTTTAGAGCCACCAGGAACCAACTATGAGAAAGCAATCACACACCAAAAATTTACAATTTCCACAATCAAAGTTCAAAGTTCAAAGTAAACAAACGAGTATGGAACTGTGTAGTGGAAATCAGCACACTCTTAAAAAGCATCAATAGCCCACATGTAGTGACTGGAGCAAATAACTGAAAATAACCAACAGAACACAGATAAATAAATCAAGACATACAACTCGGCTAACCTGCTGGCACATCATTTCCTGAGTTTGACGCCATAGATCACCTTCTGAATCCAAACAAACAAGAACAATACATAAGGTGCTCGAATTTGGATCTAATGTTCTAGAGAAGCAAACAAGAAAACGGATCCAAATTTAGACCCTGGACAAAACCCACATAGTAATTCACTAATTCCCATACAGAGAGTTAACAAAAAGTTTCAATTTAGCTTTGCATAAGAAAAAAGATAAGCAACATTTTCAGAAATTGAATTAGGAATTCAAATTATTGTGCAATCATCGAGTAGAATAATAAATAGGAAAAAAGACCTAATTAAATAATTTCAAATGACACTAGTAACATTATTGAGTTAGAAATTATTGGAAAAATTGTCAAGGAGAAACTACCATGTAGAACAAGATTTGATTTTTCTGGTAAATAAATTAAAATCAGAATAAGAAGAAAAGATCAATAGTTCTATTGAGCATAAAATGAAAATGATGAACACTAATTAGTGTCATAAAGAAAGAAAGTGAAATTAGAGAAGAGAGAAGGACAGAAAACCTTACAGAAAAATGGAATACGGTGACAGCAGAGTTGAGCAAAGAAGCGGAGATGAAGAAGATGAAGAAGGAAGGAAAGGATAGACAAATCCACAAGAAAACCACCACAAATAAGTTGGTGGGCCCCTTTTTTGTCACTTGATCCAAATTAACATGGGTGAAGATTTGGCCCGATTTCTCGTCATTGTCATCTCATCTTGAAACGGTTTCACCACGAGACTTAGAATAAATAATTTAATTAATATAATAGACAAATTTTTTAATAAAAACTTTTATCATGAGACAATTTAATATAAATTTATCTAATATTTAATTAAAAAAATCAAATATGTCATGTGTAATTACATTTCAATTTAAACTCATGGGTTAATTATATGGACTCGTCTTACGATGAGACAGTTTCATACAAGACTTGCTAAATATAATATTAGCATATAGTCGCCTTGTTTTATGGTTGTTATTTCTATAAACGGTCTCTCTCAATAATAGCTCTTCATCTTGTAATTACTCCCAAGTCCTGTTACAAATTACCACAGTTTCATCATCAAACAATTTTAAATTGAATTTCATAGTCCAACTAAATTAATTAAAATACTTATTTTTTATTTAAATATTTACTATTAGTTATTTAATTTTAACGCATCACTTTGGAGGTTAATGTTTACACTTTGAATGACAATAACACTTGCTTAATAGAGTTGCTTTTGATTTGTATGACTATGAGATGGCTTTATATAATAGTTGTTCTATAATTATTATTGTAAGAGGTAATGTCGCTCTGATATAAACCCTATGTATAAGTTAATTAGTCTAATTAATACAAATTATTATAATATTAGCTTCTAGTTTTTAGGTTATTTTTATTATTTTTGAATTTTCATTATTTTATTGTGAAAAAATAAAACTAACTTTTAATCAATTTTTAAATTAATAGTTTATATATTACTCACTTTGTTTTTATCTGATGTTCTTGTAAATAATGTTCATGAGAAATAACAAAAATCAAACCTCTTATATGGTGAAGTTATGATTTTATTGAATAATAAAGTGAGGTCACAAATATTAAAAAAAATGTTATATAAAGTTGGTGAGAAACATATGAAAACCATAACTATTATAAAAAATTGTTAAAATAAAGTAGGTGGAAATTATGTGAGATCAAAATCATTAAAAAATATAAAATTAGGGATACTAATACTAATTATGTATAAAATTTGTGATAGACATAGACTAACACTTTAGGTAAACAACAAATAAAACCGTTTAAAAAAAATAAAAACATCAAATAAAAATGTATAAAATTTGTGATAGACATAGACTAATACTTTAGGTAAACAACAAATAAAACCGTTTAAAATAAAAAATAGAAACATCAAATAAAAATAGAGAGAATATATATTAAAATTTTTACATGACTAATTTAATGAAATTAACATGACAGGATGAAACATTAATCATCGTTTTTTCCTAAAAATATCAATGTTTAAAAAATTAAAACAAAAAATTTCAAGGTTTTAAAAATTATAGCTTAGTGCATCTTATCCCAAAATCTCAATGTTGAAATACAATTTAAAAAATTTTTAAATTAAAGTGAAAGAACAAATATCTAGGCCAGTAAAATTGATGCAACATATTCATTTTTACCTAGTATATTGGTCATCCATGGATCAGGCATTTAAAATAAATTATCCTAAAAGTTGTAGTTTTTGAATGATATAAAAAAAGTGTGATTTTTAAATTTAAGACACCCAAAGTTAGGATTTTATATTTCAAATTTTCCGTAGTATTATCTTTTTTAAATAATTTAAACAAAATAAAATAAATAAAATTGTTATTTTTATTGAATCATTCGCTAAAAACAACATCAAAAGTTACGACTTTCAAAAATCAAAAGACATAAGTATGTTAAATAAGTTATTAAATTCCAATGGTCTGAAAAAAAAATATTTTTAAAAAGCTATTAAGTAACTTTGATGCTTAATCTAACCTTATGACTGTTTATTAACTATTAACACATCTCTGATTTCCATCACCTACTCATCTCTATTATTCGCCCTCCAAAATTATTCAACAATTAATCAAAAGAGTTCGAACCAAATACAACCATTTTAGAAACAAAAAAAAAAAAAAAAAAACCATCCTAATTACAAATTGGCACTCGCACTTCTTTGATACTTGTTAGATCCGTCTCAGCAATATCACTCCCTATGGCTATAGTAGCATAGTTGATATAGCTTGATAATTGATATAATATTGAGTATAAGAACCCGATAAGAGTTATAATAACCATAAAATACAGAATGTCTTAACACCTTTTAAATTTGTTTCAAAATGAGTTTTTAAAGGTCTTTCGATTCCTTTTATAGTTAGATTTTTATATTAGAAAGACAAATTTAGGGATTTAGGTTGAAATCTAGATTACGGTTAATTTGATTTTAATTATATATTGACCAAATTCAATTTTAAAATATTAGGTATTCAACAAATATGATTGGGTATCCAACCGGAAAAGTGACATGACTGAAAAAACAATAATTTATTTTACTACAGCCTGATCCGTTCAATATAAATAACTTTATCCAATATATATAAGTAGCTATAAAACCAATTATATAACAAGTAACAACTGCATTATAATCTTCATTTAATACTAGTAACATTTATTATGAAGTTCAGTGAAGCCATATTAGAAAAGAAATAAAAATAGGATTTCCTCTAAATTTTGTTAGTATAATAGATATAAAAACTACTTGCTAATTTAATCCGATTATGAAATATTAGGTATTCAACAAATAAAATTTTATATCAAACCCAAAAGTAATATGACTCGAAAATCAACCAACTAAAAATTTATTTTAATACAACCTAGCTCACCAAATGACCAAATACAAATAATTATAGACAATATGCACAAGGTAGTAATTAAGTTATAACAAAAATTATTAACACCAACAATAATAAAAATAAATAATTAAATTTAATTTGATCTAATCTGAATAATATCTCTATAGTCTAGTATGCTTAGATTTAGTCAAATATGATTCCAATAAGAATAATTTTCGAGAATAAGTACTCTATTGAAAATAAACAAACTCTTAGTTGAAAATAAAATAACTATTATTCAAATTTGCCAAAATTATAATTGTGTCAGCCGAAATCAAATCAATTCTAATTAATATTCAAATTTGTCAAAAATATAACCTAAATCCGAAACCAATCGGACGAACTAAAGGCAATCCATAGTCATAAATCCAAATTAAGACGAGACTTTAATAAATCAAATCAATACCTAAACTGATCCAACTGAACCCAATCAAACCCATTTGTCCACCTCTATATAGAAGATAGAGCCCTAGCAGTTACAAGATATGTACTTACACCTCTGGCTCTGACTTCACTAGTCTACCCTTGTTTTAAAAAAAGTCCAAACCTTGAGCTGTGAGTCCTTTCTGTCCCAAATCGAAACTCAAAAGATAGGAAAAAAAACCCTCGTCACTTCACCAGAAATACCCAGATGCTGAGCTTCTTCTGACTTCTGAGCTTAGGTTAGGTAGTTTAGCTTAAACCAAATTAAGTTTGGGTATTTTTTCATTCTTCTGTAAAAACCCAGAAGGAGACATAGAAATTTTAGACAGAAAGTTGAAATTTGAGACCGAAAATGGCGCTTAAGCTGCAGCACCAGCTGAAGGAGCTGGGATCCAAGTTGGAAGCTTTTCCTTCTTCTAAAGATTCCCTTCTTAAGCTTTTAAAGGTTTGCATTTTTCTTCTTTTATAATTGATTGGGATTTTGTTTTTCAATTCTGTTGTTTCCCCAGATTTAAGCTCTTTTAGGGCAATTTTGTTTTGTTTCTGTTTGAAATTCTACGCATTTTCTTTCCTAGGATTTGGGTTACTTGTCATTTTATTTGCTTGAATTTTTCTGCGGTTTGAAGGTCAAAACTGTCCTTTTTTTCTGTTATTGTATTTGGTTATCGATTTTGATTATTGGTAGAGTGAGGTTTGTAATGCAATTTGCAATTTCAGTTTTAAGGGAAGAAAAGGGTATGATAATTTTGAACAATTAGAAATATTAGCTTTATTGGGAGTTGAATTTATATAAGCAATTGTAAAAATTTGCTTCAATTTGATTATTCTTCCCAGTATTCTATGTCGGAATTCCTAAATTTCCTGAACATGCATGAAGTATAGGGAAACACTTGCCTTTGTTCTAACATACTGTGCCATACAACATTTCTAGAGACATTTATAAGTGTCATATAGATCAATTGTTTCTTGTAAATATGGCCTTCAACAACCCTGTATTCTTGAAACATCTTTTTGTGATGATAGTATCACTTGTAAATATTAGAATTGCGTGGGCGGGAGTGGGATCGGGAATAATCGAAGACCTGTATATATGGACACAGTTCTTGAAATGGTAATTTAAGTGTGCTTCTGTTTAAGCTAGATTACATGGATCATTGTCAAGTATGGAAACAAAATTCAAAGGTGGTTTGGAATGGTTCAGAGATTAATATCAAAAATTTATGAATCTGGTGAAGGGAGGATAGAGAGTAACCTTTTGTTTGTATAGCAATTTAGAAAATAAAGTAAGGGAGGAAATAAGAGGGAAGGCGGGGATACAAAAAATATATAGTAAGAATATAAAGAAGGCATGGAAGGGAAAGAAATTTTTTATCTCATTTGGATAGAAGTAGAGCGAGAACGAAAGAAAGGAAGCGGATTTGAAAGGGTTTTTTATCCTTTTATTTCTAATGAACAAAATCTTTCAAAAGTTGAAAGATTTGGAAGGAAAATCGTAAGTCTTCCTTACCCATTTATTACTTAAAAATGAGTATTGTATACATTGTTCTAAGTAATGTCCCAACAATATTGAGTTTTTCCTACCTCTACCACAAGCTTTACACTCATGATTATCCCAACTTCTTCCTTTTCCTCCATTTCCTCAATCCAAACAGTGTAAAAGGGGAAAGAAAAGGGTATTTCTTCCTACAAGTATGTAATACGACAAAGTGAACCATTATATGACTTGGGAAATATTTTCACCAAAACTTTTTGACATTGGGAAAAATTTGAATTTTTCCTTCCTTTTGAATTTTAAAAGAAAGATGGATGGAAGGGAACAACTTGAGCTTATGTCAACAAGTCAAACGTCAGTACAAGGGGCAATTTTCTTCTAAATAATTAGCTGGCCATTACACTTCGCAATGGTCGAGTTATAAATTTTCTGGAGATTACTGTGAGCTTTGAACTAGTTCATACACTCCAGAATGTAGTTTAGGAGAAACAGAGTGGGCAAATTATTATTATGGTTGGGATGATTATTGTTATCCGTTCTCTAGAAGCAAAAGTTTTCAATGATTACCTTTTTCAGAGAAGAGAAAAATGGTAGAAGAGTGTTTTGCAAGCCTGAAACTATGAAAAGTACTAAAAAAGAACGAATAATTTGGAGGGAGTGAAATGAAGTTGTTATTGATTCTTTGCAATCATACAGATATGGCTATAGGAGTGAACTCATAGAGAGGGTGGGATCTTGGGGAGGGGGTAGCTCGTAAAGATGAAATGAATATTCAGGCACCTAATGTCGGTATAAAATCAAGCTCTGTGTTTCTATATATGTTCTTGAGCATCTCGTCTAGTCCTTGTTAACGGTCATTTCTCAATATGCTCTTTTGTAGTACCTCAAAAACATTTTTAACCTATCTTTTTGGACAAATACCAGTTGATACAAATCCCATTACCCAGATGACTTTAAGTGGCTCCCACCTTGACAATATTTTAGAGGGTCTAATATATGCAACCTCACCTTGTAAATACAAAAATGTTTTTTTCCAATTGACTCGTGGGAGTAAACATCACCTACAACTTAACACAAATAAGAAGTGCACATGATTGCTTGTTACTTATCCTAAATGCATTTACATTCACCCTGTCGCTTATAACTTAATTTTTGATTTCTTTTTTTGTTTTTGTAAGGCTATGCTTGCAATTTAGCATATCCTTGTCATCATCTATCTATGAACATAGACCTATTATCTGATTATTCTCTGGTTATTCAAACGTTAGAAAATCAATGCTGCTTGCCTGGTCTTGACGTACTTGATGTTGTTTTTTGGCTTTTGTGTTTGTTGATTATGAAAAGTTCTTCCCTAGAAAATCAACTTCAGAGGAATTTTGCTAATTCAGTTTGGTTTTTGTAATCAGCAAGCTATTACAGTTCTCTCTGATTTGGAGCAATCTCCACCTACATCAATTTTGGATTCAATGCAACCCTTCTTGAAGGCCATTGTTAGACCAAAGCTACTTAAACATCAAGATAAGGATGTTAAACTCCTAGTTGCTGCTTGTCTTTGTGAAATCACTCGTATTACTGCACCCGAAGCACCGTACAGTGATGAAATTTTGAAGGTATTGTATTTTATGCAGTTAAATCTTTCAATAAAAGCAGTCATTGTTGGGTTCTTGGCTGAGATCAACTCTACTTTCTGCAGGATGTTTTTGAATTGATTGTTTTTACATTTAGAGGACTTAGTGAGACAAGTGGACCATCATTTGGAAGGAGAGTAATAATCTTGGAGACCCTTGCGAGATACAGATCATGTGTTGTGATGTTAGATCTTGATTGCGATGATCTAGTAAGTGAGCTTTTCAGGACATTTCTCGCTGTTGCAAGGTATGTTTTCCTGGTGGGTTATAAAATCTCAGATATGGATAAACTTGGGAAGAAACCTTCTATTGGTTTTTTTTGTCTTTGCTGGGTGATATGTTCATCTGGGGGCTTGTCGCTAATGGGGCATTTTTATTTGATAAAGAAAAACTTTTTCAGAGTAAAAGGAATGGGATAAGGAACCCCACTGCATTAATATCTAATTACAATAAAATTTTCCAATTGCTTCTACATAAATCATTAATAGCAAATTTCCCAAACAAACCATTGGCCTTAACCCATAAGCTTTCAAAATATTTAGCCTATCCCAAACATCATCTAATCCAAAGAAATGATCTTTGAAAATGCGCAAAAGTTCTTTCTGACAATATTGCACAAATTGTGGCTAATATGCAGCAGTGTCATAAAAAAGTCTTGAGCTCCCTCTTCTTTTCAAAGCCACTTCTGGCACATTTAGTGTGCCATAAAAGGGTATCACTTATGGCAATTTAATCTTAAGAAATAAGAATGATTTGGGAGCTACTCTTATAGCTGTCACTTCTGATGCTTTGTAGAACTTGCTTTGTTGTGTGCAGGGATGATCACCCGGAAAATGTTTTATCATCAATGAGAACTATCATGAATGTTCTTCTCGATGAAAGTGAGGATATTCATGAAGACTTGCTTCTTATATTGCTCTCTACCCTAGGGAAAAATAAAAAGGTAGAACAATTTTCTATCGTTCATGTCTGCTAGCTAAAATCAAATTCTCATTACGTTTCCCAATTTTTTTAAAGAGATTTATGTGGTATTACTTGGTGCTTCAGGATGTTACAGATGCTGGGAGGAAACTTGCCATGGATGTGATAGAACATTGTGCGGCTATACTCGAACCTGCTGTGAAACAATTTCTTATATCTTCAATGACTGGAGAAAATTCTACGAGTTGTGAAGTTGACTACCATGAAGTTATTTACAATTTATACCGCTGTTCTCCTCAAATTCTGTTGGGAATTGTTCCTTACCTGACAGGAGAGCTACTGGTAATTTCATTTTTAGTTCCATGTGTTCTGAAAGCTGTATTTATCCCATTGTAATTCATGTTTTTGTATTGTGCTTTTCTTATCTTTCATTTACTGAGTAGGATTTCCCCCTGTTTTTACCCATTTGGTACATTTCTTTGTAATGATTGTCCAAGTCTGTTTTCCCTCTACAATTAGAATGACCAGTCAGAAGCTCGTCTAAGAGCGGTTAATCTGGTGGGCAAGCTTTTCGCACTCTCAGACTCCGCTATTTCTGAAGCATTTCAATCCGTATTTGGGGAGTTCTTGAAGAGGTTAACAGATAGAGTAATTGAGGTTCGGATGTCTGCCCTTGACTATGTTAAACAATGTCTTCTTTCAAATCCCTTGAGACCCGAGGCTGCTCAAATATTTGGTAACACCTGCGCTTATTGATTTATTAATCTTTACTGTCTGATTTGGAGTCTGTTGATTTACGCTCCAAAATTGTGTAGCTTCCCTATGCGATCGGCTCTTGGACTATGATGAAAATGTGCGGAAGCTAGTTGTTGCTGCGGTATGCGATGTAGCTTGTTGTAATCTGGATTCTGTTCCAGTTGAAACTGCAAAACTAGTCGCAGAGCGTCTTCGTGACAAATCCGTAAGTGTTCCTCTCTGCTTGTTCTCAGTGATGAGGGTTTTAATAATATTTCTATTGCTTTAGCTTTGTGGCCTTGTGCATGCAGTTACTTGTAAAGAAATATACCCTTGATCGATTAGCTGAGATATACCGGCTTTACTGCTTGAAGCGGAAAAATGGCTGCACTAAAGAATATGACTGGATACCTGGAAAGATTTTGAGGTGCTTCTATGACAAAGATTTTCGGTAAGTAACAGGGTTTGTAATCAAGGGCGCATGTTATTTTAGCATATATGATTTTAGTTGTTATCAACTTCAGTCTATGATTCATCATATCATATATTTAAAAATCTGTAATAATTTTCATTCAACTTCTCTGATACAGCCAGACCGAAATACTCTATTTTTTGTTTCAGTAGATACTAAACCTTTCTTTTGTTTTGAAAGAAATCCCATGGCCTTTGCAATGTGACCAGTCTCCTGTATTGATTTTGAATGACTTGAGAAGCTAAATAAATTAACAATATTGGATAGGTTATCTACATCTTTCTTACTGTTTGTCACAACTTGTGGAAAAAGGAGGGACGTAAAAGAAATAAGAAAATAGAAAATTCAAGTTATATGGACTTGGATATTGTCTCTAAGCCATAGCCCAGAGGATTTACTTTCTTGTAAGACGAAACTGTGAAATATTAAGGCTCTCCCTTCTGGTGGTAATTAAGAATGTAAATGGGTGATTTCAGATGAGGTGGAGTATAGCTCGCATCCATCTGCCCTGCCAAATCCCTTCATCATTGGTATCTGTTCATCTGCTCAGTGGCTGCTATGTGTGAATTGGGTGGATGGAGTGATTAGTAGGTTCTATGAAACATTAGATATTTTATACGAAGTGACATGTCAAACAAATATGAAGACTGTTGGTTGAAGTTTTTTTAGAAAAATATATTTTTCTTTTGCATATAGGAGCTAGTTACTTGGACTTAGATACCGATATCGGAACTGGTACGTGTCCAAGTTTCGGATATGTCTAAATATTCAACTTTACGCCTAAAATGAAATGTCTAAGTGTCATACCAATGTACGAGCATCAAAGGTTGAACACGGGTACGTGAAACACAAGAGGAGTCCGAGTAGCATAGTATAAGAGTATATAATAGGGTCAAACAATTAACGAGCTTTGGTTGCTAGAACCTTTTCTATAATATATGTTTTTTCTTATGCAGTATGTACATAGGAATATGAAATTGGGTGTGGTAAATGGATGATGGATTGCCTGGATTGTCATTTACATTATTTATCATTCATTACTCCTTTTATTTAAATTTATATAGTATTTCAGCACGGCATCCAAATTTGTATCCTTGCACCTTTATGTGTTGGACCATAATAGCGAGTCCTAGCTCAATGCAAATTCAAGAGAATGCGATAGAAAGTGTTGAATCATGGCAATGAATTCTAGGCTAAATCTTTTAGCTTTATGCCTCTGCATTTGCAATGCTCTAATCTTTTTGGGTGCATTTTCTCATAATGGTAAACTGTTGCTTTGTGCTTAGCTGGTTTTATCTGCTTCCAGGTCAGATGCAATTGAATCCATTCTATGCGGATCACTGTTCCCAGCTGAGTTTTCTGTCAAGGACATAGTTGAACATTGGATACAAATATTTTCAGGCCTGGACAAAGTTGAGGTCAAGGCGCTAGAAAAGATGCTGGAACAGAAACAAAGGTAACAATTTTAAGTTATACATATTTTCAGGTACATTTAATTCACAGATTATTTAGGGTGATGGTTTTTGGATTTGATACCTCAGGTTGCAACAAGAAATGCAGAAATATCTGTCTCTGAAGCAAACTTATAAGGTTTGTAAACAAATATTGCATTTCTGTCCACCATAGACAGTTACATAATAATATAAGAATATTTCTTATAGTTCTTGGCTTGGTGCAGGATGCTGATGTGATTGATTATCAGAAAAAAGTTATTGTTTTATTCCGGGTTATGTCAAGGTTTTTTGTTGATCCTTCAAAGGCCGAGGAAGGATTTTCAACTCTTGATCAGCTTAAAGATGCAAACGTTTGGAAAATTTTTCCGGTCTTACTTGATCCGAATACTGGCTTCCAGCAAGCTCGTGCAAGTCAGGTATGAGACTAAAAATATTTGGATTTTTTTGGTAGATATCCTAGAAGAGTCAATTTCGTTTCTTTCTAGCTTATCTTTTCAACACAATGTACCATCTTTATTTTGATGATCCTTCACGATTTCTGAATACTGATGCTTGTGGTTTTTGCAATGTAATCTGTAAGATTCCTTGGCCTTTCATTTCAATGCAAGGGTAGTTGGTCATGCGATGAGTAAACATCTAGCATTAGGCTGTGCTTAGATGCTAAATTAGTGTATCCCAGCTCTGAAATATTTTTTTAGGTGACAGTGAGTAATACATAAAGAAACAAATAAGTACCAAATTTGATGCTTTGTTTATTTTTTATTCTACAGGATGATCTTTTTAAGATTCTGGGTGAAAAACATCGGATCTTTGATTTCGTGAATGTACTTTCAGTGAAGTGCTCGTACATGCTTTTTAGCAAGGAACATGTCAAAGAATTCATGCTGGAACTTGCAACTCAAAAAGCTGCTGAAAATACAGAGAAATGTTTGTCATGTGTAAACATGCTGGTGGTGAGCTCCCATTTTAACCTTTTCAGTCCTTTTAGGTGGTACTTGTTTGTTTATTTCTTCAATTAGGTGTAGCTCGAAAGATCAGAAGCAAATGAAATGTGATTATCGTGTTTCTTAAAGATAGCTAGACCCGAGAAAAGGAATTCTCCTCAAATGTGATGTTTGTCCAGAAAATTGAAGGTGCTTTTGCATTGACGAATACAAAATGATTGAAACAATTGTTCTCTTTGACACTGTAGAACTTCCCCTTCCTAAATCTGCCATGAGAGGAAGAGGGTAATGGGGATGATGATATTTTGGGAAGCCATTGTAGCTGATGATTATATCTGAATTAGTTATGTTGATGATGATAGAAAGTTCAAAAGGATTATACTTTTATTCTTATATGCCCATAAATGATGTTGGAGGTTAGTGATTTTAGCAAGTTATGTCAAAGGAAACCTAGTAGGCTCTTGTGTCCTGGTTATGGAGCTTTGGGACTATAGTGCAAAAATGTGGCAACAGTTGCAATCACGATAATGACTTAGTGATGCGGCAACAGGAGTGATGCATTTATTACGACGCCAAGTATCGGCTGATAGTATGAGATATCCCTTGAAATGGCCCAAATTACGGGGTTTAACCACATTTACACCGTGGGTAATACTGGTTCGGTTTTTTGAAAATCTTTGCTAGCAGTCGATGCAATGCAACCTTGTTTTTGCACTATGCTAGACCTGATATTTCTGGTGACGAATGTCGGTGGCAGAAAGTTAATATGGTTTTCTTAATCCCCTGATTTCAAGTAATTTGTACTCTGCAATATCGTTTGTGTGGAACAAATTACAGCTCTTTAGATTGAATGCATTGCCTGCTTTAATTGTTGTGTTTTTAAGTTTGCTGTTGTCCTTATTTTTGCACTATGGGGCTATCAAATGCTGCACTTCTGATTGCATAAAACTGTGTATGAATATTGATGCTAGTAGAATGGCTGTGTTTAGACTCAAATTTGAGAACTATATTAGCAAAAAAAAACTCATTGTTGAGGACTTGAGCTCTTTTTTATTTTATGTATATCGGCTTAAGCTTCCTTTTACTTGGAAAACTGTGTTGTGCATGGTATTCTAATCCTTCTTTGATGCTTTCCAGATCCTGGCAAGCTATGGTTCACAATTATTTGTTGGAAGTGAAGAGGATTTGCTAATTCTCCTTAAAGATGATAATGAAATCGTCAAAGAAGGCATTCTGCATGTTCTAGCAAGGGCTGGTGGAACCATTAGAGAGCAGCTCGCATCGTCATCTAGGTTTTAATGTCGCCTTGTTTTCTGATTTATGCCGGACCTTTTGGAATTTTTTTTTGACAATATGTTGCTTACCTGCAGTTCCGTAGATCTTATACTTGAAAGGTTGTGTTTAGAAGGAACACGAAGGCAGGCCAAGTATGCTGTACATGCTCTTGCGGCAATAACTAAAGATGATGGACTTCGTTCACTCTCTGTTCTATACAAGGTATTTAACTTATTGTTTACCTTGTATTATGATTATGGTTTTGCATAGCTAATCTCTGTGATTGTTTTTGCAGAGGCTGGTTGATATGTTGGATGAGAAGGCACATTTGCCTACTATACTGCAGTCACTTGGGTGTATAGCACAAACTGCAATGGCTGTCTTTGAAACTAGAGAAAGTGAAATAATAGAATTCATTAAAAGCAAAATTTTGCAATGCAGTAATGTATGTTAAAATTTAATCTTGTAGCCTTTTACTAAATATTCTGGTTTTGCAATGTTGTACCTATTATCAAATTCATCTTCATGCTTCCAGAAAGGACAAGATAAACCGAAAGCACGGTGGCGTGATAGAAGTGAACTTTGTCTTTTAAAGGTTGGTTCCAGTAAAATAACTTCCGTCGATATTTGTGGCTTCCATGTTTTCCTGGACTTTTTTTTATATGATCATATGTTTTCCTTGACTTATTATGCTTTAAAAAGTAAAATAAATAAATTTAAGGATTGCTTATTCCTAAATTGAGCTAAATGGAGTAGTTTTTAGGAAAAATTGTTACCTTAAATTAATTTTTTATTTAAATAACCACCTTATAAGCTACTTTTGTTTTTGTAACACCTTAATTCGTTTCCTGGATGATTATGCTATGTGGGCCTTTCTTTAATTCAACAATTAGGTTTACTAATTAATTTCCCTTGATTTTTCCTCGCCTTTCCTTCCTAAACCTCAATAATACTTCTACTTTTTAACCTAACTCAAGACACCAAATTGAGGTTAGACATATAAGGTGGTTATTGATTACCCTTTTCTGATAGTGTCATATGGGAGAACATCTTGTTTTGTATTTGGGTACATGTGTATCATTCTTTGGTTTTTTTTTTTTCCCGGGCAGATTTATGGTATTAAAACACTGGTCAAGAGCTACCTACCCGTTAAAGATGCTCATCTTCGAGGTGGAATCGATGATCTCATAGAAATTCTTAGAAATATGCTTTCCTTTGGAGATTTTTCAAAAGAATTAGAATCAAGGTACGGTGGAGGTTGGTTGTTAGGTATACTTTTTGTGCTACAGTTATACAAATTTTGCTGTCAATAAAATACTGGTGTTTTATTGCAGTTCTGTGGATAAGGCTCACTTGAAGCTTGCTTCTGCCAAATCCATCCTTCGCCTGTCAAGATGTTGGGATACTAGTATACCCGTTGACGTCTTCCATTTAGCTTTAACGACAGTTGAGGTAGGAGCTTTTGATTAGTATACAATTGTTCAATTTTTTGATTGATATTCAAACTCTCTTGTACAGGTTGGTTATTAGTTTCAGGAATTTAATTCTGTTTTCATTGTTGCATTATGTCTCAGATAAATTTCCGTCAAGCTAGGAAATTGTTCCTCAGCAAAGTTCATCAGTACATCAAGGATCGCATTTTGGATCCAAAATATGCATGTGCTTTTCTAATGGATATTTTTTCTTCCAAACATGCAGCAATAGATGAGGTATCAGTCAATCGTATCAAACTTCAATTCCTGAATATGATAAATTTTTATTGCGGCTTAGCTTGTTTGAAATTGTCATGCAACTGAGCTTTTATTTCATGCTACCTCTTTTGCAGGACAAACGTAATCTTGGTGAAGTTATACAGATGTGTCGTCAAATAAGAGCCCGGCAGCTTTCCATGCAATCTGATACAAATTCTCTCATGCTTTATCCAGAATATCTAGTACCTTACCTGGTGCATGCTCTAGCACATCACACTATGTGCCCTACTTTTGATAAAGGCATGGATGTTAAAGTGTTGGAACCTATTTCTCGGTATGTTTTGTGTGAGGATGATGTACTATCCAATTGTTTCTTTCTTTTCAGTAGACTTCAATTTAATACTTTTTTTTGAAGTAAACAAATTCATGCACTTGGGGAGATAATATTAGAAATCAGGTGTATAAATCAGGTGCATTCTGTGTTGTCTGGTGGATTCAACTCTCTTCGTGACTATATTGTTCTATAATTTCATTTAAAAATGCTTCTCAGTTCCTCTGGGTTATCTAAATAAACTTTTTTCCGTAGCATAAAGCAATCTGCAATAAGCCTTTCTGTTTATATTAGGTTAGAGATGGTTTTCATTATTAGACAGGTCTTTGGGGCTTTCAGTTTTCATTACTTTATTTATTTTTATCAATGGTGGTTTACATTTAGTTGCTACATCATGTTGCTTCCACTTTAGCTTATCTTGCATAAGGTTTCATCTGATGAAAATGTTAGTATGAACTTTGTTGGTGGTTTACATTTAGTTGCTACATCATGTTGCTTCCATTTTAGCTTCTTATTCAGCTGTCGTGTACTTAATTTCTTTTCTTGCATTTAGCTATCCAAAATTGATCCGAAACTCAACCAAAAATTAGTGGGTCATAACCTGAAAATTTTAAACCCCAAGCCAAAAATGAGCCGACCTGAAAATACTTGTGAAAACTGGGTTAAACCCACCGAAACTTAAACCCGACCTTTTTAATTTTCTGTTCAACGTCATCATTTTCAGTTACACATCATCATTTTCAGTTCCACACTTCCTCGTCATCATTTTTAGTCGGAACCAATATATTTATAGCCAATTTTTATATTTTAAGTCAACACTTCTTTATTATAGCTTTAAAATAGGTATATTGGTCCTTTTTTATAACAAATTTATTCTTTAAAAATTGAAAATGAATATATATATTTTTGAAAAAAATAATGATAAAATATACATTTTTAAAATCCTTACCAGTTGGATCAATGCAAATCCGGCAAGACCCGACCCAAAATTGACCTGACCCACAACCCACCCGTCCGCCGACCGTTTTGACTGATCTACTTGTATAGCAACCCCTAAACCGGCCTAGGGAAAAATTCACTTAGCATAAGGGTAATGGCATGTTGTTGTATGCTGCCCCCTTGTGAACTTGACTTTTGAAAATTAAGAAGTTGTGATTATTTAGATATCTAGATCATTGCTTTTGTGTGTCATGCTGACACTCTCATGTCCATCGTCCTCTTTTCCATTCACACACACTGTTTGCCTCCTCCCTCTATTTAAATGATATTCCTTTTAGTTTCTGAAAATTATGCTTGATTTTTTAATTACTGATTGGATATTTTTTGTTTGCTTTGGCCTATGATACAATTATATACATCCTTTTGTTCCGGTTTTAAACTTTCCGTAGAGTACTATTTCGCCTACTTTTCTAGCAATGTATGCTGAGCCTTGTGATATTTTGTTGCTTTTACTAGGGTTCTCTATATGTTATTGTCAATGGTTTTTCGTGATGATGAAGATATGATTCCGGAAACTAATGGCATTGATAAGGAAAAGGAACCTTTTCCTGTTGTAATTTCTATCTTGCGATCTATCAAGCGTTCAGAAGATGTGGTTGATCCATTAAAATCTAAGGTAAAGAAGAATATGCCCCTTAGATTATTGATTATCTTTTACTATGTTCCTATATTTAGACCCACTCAAATCTAATTTTGAAGTGATCACCAATTTATATGCTTATGTGCAATTATATTGCCGTTATATTTAAACTTCAGTATCCAAAGAAAAATGAAATAAATTTTTGCATACATTCAAACATGGGCAATCTGGAACCTTAAAGACAATGTAGACATTATTTGCAGACCAAGATTTGCGGCATCCTAACAACAGTGGATTTAATTGCGGAAAGAGATGGGTTTTATGGCTCGTGACCATGGTTGTAGTCTTGTTCTTTTCATATAGTAGGTTAAAGGGTAAAGAGAGGGAAATATTTAGTAAAGGTCGGTGAGATATAAATAGTGGAAGTTGTTAGGACTAAAATGTGGACTTGTAGGGGTATCGTAGAAGCCAAAACATGGAAAATTTTCAATAGGGAAAATAAAAAGGGACGAACTAAAATCGAGATAGGGGCGAATAAAAAGGTATAAAGGGAGGTTCTTGAAATAAGGGAGAAATAAATAAAGGCAGAAAATGAAGAGGACAAAGTGATTAATTGTCTTAAAAGAAGTAATTATTGTCATGGTTTTTAGGTACATGCTTCTTTTACTCTGTTGAAAGTCGTCAATCTCTCTGTCATGCACACATTATTGTGCAATCGTGACTAAAATTTCCTGAGGCTGTTCTTTTACTTGCTGAATTTCAGAATTCACATGCTATTTCTGAACTTGGGCTGCTGGTGATCAAGCGCTTTCAAAAAACCAGTGATTTTCAAAGTAGCGAAGAAATTTCTTTACCACCAATGCTGTATAAACCAAACGAAGCCAAAGATGAAGCTAATGCTGAGGTAAGCACTGGGAATGAGGGTCAACTTGCTACTATAATGCATGTTAGGGAACTTTTTAGACGTCTAGCTGAAATAGGAAGTTGGATACTGTTATCTGTTTTTGTGAAAGGCAGTCAATTTAACCTCTCAGTTTGCTGTCACTATACCCTATGTGTTCACTATTCTAAGTTCTCGTGCTACTTCAGTTTGTCTTCAGTATTTTAATGGTATGGTTTCCGGGTACCTAGTACATGTAACTAGATCATAAAACCTGACATTTCGTCTTCTGAATAGGCTGCTGATGCGCATTCGTGGATGGCTGATGATTCTGTGTTAGCTCACTTTGAATCGCTTACATTCGAAGTGAAGGGAACTGTATGTATCATTATAGTTAATTTAATATGAATGCCAAAGCTTTACCTTTGGTTTTGACCATTTCCCCTCTCAATATGGTCATTGTAGGTCCACTTTGAAATTCCTCAAGATGAGGTACTGGAAGATGAGGAAACGGAAGGAAATGAGATTCCTCTGGGAAAACTAATTAAAAAAATCAAATCCCAGAAAAATAAAGCCAAGGCAATTGAAGAAGGCCATTCTTCACCTACTGAAGCGAAAAGTGAGGATATTTTGAAAGTGGTGAGGGAAATTAATTTGGATAATCTGGGATCTACGAGTAAGATAGAAGCAACCAATGGCCATGATAATCACTTGACTAACAAACCAGAAATTAAAGATGAACCAAGCAAAAAAAGGAAGGGGAATGATGCCAGATTTGATTCTACACCTAAGCGCCGAAGATCATCATTAACTAGGAGTCCTTCCAAACTTTCTTCCTCTGCAGGTGCTGTTAAGACTCTTGCAAAAGTCAACTCCAAAAGTATTTTCTCAAAGCAAGAAAAGGAGCCCAAAAAGTCAGATTTGGGTGCATCACCCGTCAAAGGAAAACGAAGCAGCAAGAGCCCCAAACAGGGTAATGGCTTAGAGGGTCACAAAGTTGAAGAAAGTGATATCTCTGACCAGAAGGTGAAATGCTACTGTGTGCAACATGCTTACCCTATGTACATTTATAGCATGTGGATGCCGATAATCATACTTGTTTCTGTGCATGTGCAGAAGCCTAAAATGGTCGAGGATGACAAGGGTGAAATTGTCAGTAATGACAAGTCTTCTGCTGCTTCTTCCAAGAAAAGAAAAAGTAGAAGTGTTGCTGGCTTAGCAAAGGTTACTTTTTCTATGATACCACTTTGGCTATGATGAATCATGTTCTTTTGCTGAGCATTGCATTCTGAATCATCTTTTATGTGATTATGTCTTCTTAAATTTGACGTTGTCTTCTTGAATATAAAACATATAGTCAAATTCTGATTGATGTGTTAATTTCTGCATGACCTGTTTTTCATTGTCTATCTTGTTGAATTGATAGAAGTATATGTTCCTCTGGGTAAAGATCTAAAAATATTGTGCTGTATGCTCTGCTAAGGGCGAGATAATTCTCATATGGAGATATTATCCTCTTGAGGGAGGATACTTATGGGCATCACAATTTTTTATTTGTCCTGTAGTTCATCAGATTAAAGGATAGTTGCCTTTTGGCATTCTTTTGCACATTGTACACATTTTTTTATCTTTTCCCATCATTTGAGAATCATAGGTTTGCTAATTCGCTGGGTGTAATGACTTTTTGTTTTCACCAGTGCACGTCAAATGAAGCTGAAGGTCATACTACGGATTTGGTTGATTGCAAGATAAAAGTTTGGTGGCCAATGGATAAGCGGTAAGCTATGTTACATCTGCTTTTCTATTTATCTCAAGTATTTGTGTTAGAAACTCTACACCCTAGCAAGAAGTGGACGTCCTTACCTGGAATTTGCTCTACTTGATCTACTTCTTTATAGAGAAAAATCTTTAACAGAGTGAAAGTGCAGAGAAAGTTAGCAATATATGCTCCATTGTCAAGAAATTAATCATCTCCGTATTAAAAAAGCTTTTGACTTGGTAATCAAAAGCCCTGATGTCTATCGATTCATGTCTACAATCTACATCATATCACACACGCAATGAATACTTAAATCTTACTAAATGCATGCTAAGATAAAAGTAATACATCAATCATCAACTCACATGCTTTACCCCCTTCCCTTCTTTACAGAGGCTGGTTTCCCGACTAAACTGAAATAAAGATAAGTTGGGTAAAACCGACCCTTAATTTCCCCTCAATGTAATATGATGAAAATTTTAACCTCCTAATTAAGTACAATAACAATAATAATGCTAAAACCTTAATCCCATTTGTATGGATTGGCAATCTCCTGTTTTCAAGTATTAACACAAAAATCTAAATCCTTTTGCATTTCACCTCATAATAAAAAAACAAGGGCTTTCAAGCTGCATCATTTAAACCTACTTGTTCAACTTTCGTAATGCTACATATCTTGCATCCCTCACATTTCCCCCCCATTGTCCCAAATTCAATGTGATCTCTTTTTGTGAGTGTTTAATCGAAATTTGGAAGTGTTATAGAAGTTTCTAACTGGATCGAGCCTTTTTCTTTTCTATAATATATGTTTAATTTAAGGTCAATATTTTTACAAGCCTGTTACGATGCATTAGATATGATTTTTGTTAGAATTCAAGTTGTATTTGATAAATCTAAGTGATTGTTTATTTTGCGTTGTGTAATTATGATTTTTTGACTTTGTTTCGTTCTCAGTTTAATTTAAACAGTTACTGTGAAGTGTGGACTAATAGTTCAGTAATGTTAAATATACCTCTTTATTTTCCAGTTTTTTCATATATCAAGCAATGTTAAGTTAATCTCTTTTTATCTCCTTATCGATCATACATTTGCGTCTAATCTATTAACAAATACTATAAAAGAAAAAAAGAAGTTGCAACAATAATATCACCACACAAGTCCACAGACTAAAATTTTTTTGGTATGGTAATGTAACATAAAATGGAATTTGTCAAGAGTAGCTAATTCCAACTTGTTTAATGCGATGAATTTGAATATTGGACATAATGTTGCTATCATTTGTGCATTGTTTTGAGCTTGACTTTTGAGGCGCTGCCGTGGGTAAATCTGCTAAGACTCCATATGTTATGTTTTTAACAGGTTTTATGAAGGTATTGTGAAATCCTATGATCCTGAAAAGAAGAAGCATGTGGTACGCTGTTGCTTTATCTTTCTTACTGTTTCCTTTTTTGGCTCTTTCCTCTTTGTGTTTTTATTTTTGAAAGTTAAGGAGGGTATGGAGGGATTCGGTTTTATTTTCCTTCCCATGTGATTTTTCTTCATCGCTTTCATCTATTCTTCTTAGTGATGTTAGCTGAAATGTTTCTGAGTTCTGAAATTGGCTTTTGGTGTATTTATGTCATGGTGAAGATATTGTATGGTGATGGGGATGTGGAAGTGCTCCGTCTAGATAAAGAACGCTGGGAGCTTATTGATAACGGACATAGACCTAAAAAGGTATGTTTCATTGTGCTCTGACTTCCACTCTCCTTTGTTCTTTATGTTCTTCGTACTGTCTAACGTACCCTCCCTATGCATGGATTATAAACTTATTCTCTCTTCTTTTCACTTGCAGAAGACAAATACTACTAAGAGTCCCGCTAAGATGATGTAAGTGCTTTCTTCATGTTGTAATCTTGATTGCTGCCATAGTATCAAGGGTTTCTAGCTTGACTTTGACTCAGCTATTTTTTCATTCCTTCGGTCCGTAAATGTAGCTTGTAATTGACTTTGGTCTGGTCATAAGAGGAATTGGATTTTTTACAATGATTGAAAGTGTAGGAGAGAGAATAATGAAGCAAGAGAAAGTGTTAGGATAGAGAGAAATTTTTTAAATTGGATGGAGAGATGTAGAGATGTTCATTGGGTCATCGGGTCAATTTCGAGTCAAATGTTTGAGTCTTGTGTTTACATTGATTTTTATATGATTTTAAGTTCATTTGAAGTCGGGTCAAGTTTAATTTGGTTAAAAGTCGGGTAAATATCGAGTCGTTAGGTCTGTTTTGAACAACTTTAGAGAGATGCAAGGAGGATATCTATAGGAAGGAAATGGGAAGTTTTTGTCTCAAGGACCAATAATAGTACTTGCTCAATTTTTTTTTTCGTTTTTCATTTTTTGTCCATTTCTTTTTGTTTATTTACTTAGCTTTTCTTCATTTGACACACATTATCCCCCAATATACTTTTTTTATATTCCACATTTGGACACTGCATTTCTCCCACTGACCCATTGATGATTTTTATTTGCTACATCTCACCCTCTCGAGTTGAGTCTTGACATAACTGTTTGTGCTTTCATTAAGTGACGATAATGTAGACTAACAAAAAGAAATGAAAGGTTTAACTCAATGTATGTTCTTTCTGTTTTCAGCTCTTTTCATTTTGTAAAAATTCTCCGTTGCTTAGCAACACTTTCTGTTCTGGCTTTTAGTTAACTCTCTTTCCCCATGTTATGATCCCTCTTTATCTCTATTGTTCTTGTTTTCCCTTGTGGGTAGAGGTGTCCAAAACACACCCGATTACTCAAAATTTACCTTGACCCGACATTAAAAATGATTTACAATTATGTAAAAAATAAAATCAATACACAACCCGATTTCAAATCGACTCAAAAGTCAAAACACTTAACTTGAAATCAACCTGATGACCGAATGAACACCTCTACTTGTGGCATGTGAAGAAGCACTTAAGAAGCATTGACCAGTTATTTTACTTTGGAATGGGAGAATCGGAAAAAGAATTATTAGTTTTTATATAGTTTATTGATTGTTTCAGATCACCCAAGAAAAGTAAGATTTCAGATGAACCACAGCCAAAAAAGTTAGACAAGGGGTGAGAATAAAATCTACTTACTGTGATTTCCATTTTTTTTTCTTCTGAAATTTATCAACAAATTTCGTCGTTGCTTGTTAAGATTACCCAACAAGAGAAGCAAGATTTCTGGTGAATCTAGACCAAGGACATCGAACAAGAGGTGAGAATCTTAATCTGCGTACTGTGACTTGTGTATGGACTTTCTAAGAATTCATATACAATGATATAATTATATTCATACGTCAAACTGTGGACCTTCTAGAATCAAGGGGAAAAGAGCTCAGAAGAAAACTTCGAGAACTGATCTGAGCGACGGTCTAGAAGAAAAGGAAGCTAGTGCATCAGAGGATGTAGAGAACAGATCTGATGTATCAAACGCTGAGCCAACTATATCATCTGGAAGTGATGGACATGAGTCTGGTGAGACACTACCTTTTGAAGTCACCCGTGTGTTTAACCATGTCGAAAATAGCACATTGCAAGTTTACTTAGCAAAATTTACAATCACTGAAATATTGCGGAAATCATGCAGTTTTAGTGTAGAACCCCACCAAGGATTAAGTACATTTACTACCAATAATAACTACGATGAAGAGATATTCATCATAACTTAAAAGTTATTGGGGGGTTTTTGGTAAATGACTTTATTTGTGGCTTTTTGATTGGCTTTTGGCTTTTGGCTTTTTTTTGGTTTGTCAAATAGCCAAAAAAAGTGTTTGGTACATAATTTGAGTCAAAACCAAAAAACTGCTCGTAGTGGCTTTTTGCATTGGCTTTTGCCTTTTGACCCACTTTCTATCCATTAAACAGCCAACAATCAACCACTAATTTTTACCAAACATCTCTATAACGTCTGGTTTAAACAACTGACATAACAGCTTGCAAATTAGTCGGCGCTTACAGCTCCGGCCAATAACCATTTGCCAAACTGACCCAAAGTCTTTATCTAGTGATAATGTAGTATTTGTTAAATAATCTTTATGGCCAACCATGGAACATCCTTTTGTAATTGTTCAATTCTTTGTTTATAGAGGGCCCCATGAAACCTTAACACAAATTTGGACGTTTACTTCTCAATTATCAATCTTAAGCCAATTTCCAATTTTCTAGTAACCGATCTAGCATATATCCTTCATATTTGGTCTTGACCACACACTTAGTGTGCAATACAATATACATCTCATTGTAGTTGGCTTAAATATAAATGCAAATTCAACACTTGAGCCTACATAAGAAGTGATACTTGCCCATTGGTGAAGTTTGATTATGGAAATTTGTTCACATTGATCGAGTTCAATCCGACTCTTGCGTCTAATTGCGTTGCCCTTTTTTTTTGTTTCTTTTCCGTTCCCCTTTTCCAGGTGATGCTGAGCAGGAATTGGATGATGCACCTGCAAGCCAGGCATGTGATGCAGAAGAAAAACCAGATATTGTTGGAAAGGAAGGAGACGGCAACGCTGCTCAGAACGACACAGAAGAATCTGATGAAGAAAAGTCCAGTCCCGAAAGTGGAGAAAAGTACGCTGGTCTAACTACTCCACAGGATTCCCCCATTTCCAATGTGGAAAAATTACATGAAGTCAACAAAATCGACAAACCTAGTGGACTCTCACAAGAGGAATGCGATGAAGGGAAGCAGATAGAAGAGACCGAGAGAAATCTCGAACCTCATAAAAATAGCACTTTGAATGCTAACAATACCGATGAAGACGAGCCTCTTGTATGTACTTCTAGCTTTATAATTTTAACTTTACCGAAATATTCATGGGTCTTTTCTGATTCCCGAATAATGATACAGTGCACTTGGAAGAAGCGTGTAACCAAGTCGCACAAGTGAAACGATGTTCGTTACCCGTCTCAGCTGCACTAACCTTCAGAAGAACATAATGGCATTTACGATGCACTACACCGATGCAATCCGTTCCATTTGCTGCCATTTTCAGATCAGACCGAGAGGTTGGTCTGTGTTGATGTGCTTATCTGACTATCGACTGTAGGAAAAAATTTGTGGGTTAGCTGTACAGTAATAGTCTGTTTGATCAGTCAGTAACGTAGCATGAAAATCCTTTTGTCCATGGCTATGAAATTATTAGGGCATTCATCTTTTTTACTTGTACATATACGATATTGTATACAGTGTTTTTTGTTCTGCATTTCTGCTCCTGTCATCCCTTTCATTATGCTTGAAAATTAAAACTTTGAGTAGAATTTGGCATAGTGCTTTATAAAAGGATGGCATATTTTATTAGGGCTTTCTGTTGCTAAAAAGTATCCTTCCTTGTAAACTGGCATAGGAGCAAGGCATCTTTACATGCTTTTACATATTTGAACTTTGACTGAATATTATGGTTTTTTGCTATGCACAATTCTAACGGTTGTATATTTTTTTTGATTCGGGAATCGGGAATACGCTAGAGAATTTTAACAGGCAAGGGAAGAAAATTAATTATTCTTAATAGGTGGTGAGAATTAAATTTCTATTACAAGGGTGAAAGGAAAAACTCTTGATCATCTATCTGTATTCTCTTTATACTTGTCTAAGTTGTATAGCTGTATTGTATATAAAGGGTTTGATTAAATTTTCCAATTTAGTATTTACTAGAGAATTTTTATCCTAGAGAATTTTTATCCGTTATTTGATAATATAAATGATCAATATTTTCACAATTAACTAAGGTTGTATATACGATAATATTAGCGGAAAATTTAGATTTGAATTTGTTTCGGTCACGATGTGGGTCATATGATATAACTCTATTACGGGAAATATAACACAAAATTATAAGTAAGTTGATTTTGTATATGTGGATACAAATTGTCGGTATATTTTATACTTACTACTCTCTCCGTTCTTTTTTGATCTTTCATATTACTATAACGGGTAGTTTCAAAAGTTCTTCCACTTTAAAATACTTTCTATTTTTAGAAAGATTTTATCCCACTTTTACCCCTTAAAACCCCCTTTTCTTTAAATGTACCCCTTTTCTTTTATTTATAATTATTTTCTCTCTCATACTTTCAATACAATCATTACTTCACACTACTATTTAATTAAAATAATACCCACTACAACCTCATATTTCCAATACAATCATTACTTCACACTACTATTTAATTAAAATAATACCCACTACAACCCAAAGATTTTATCTTACTTAATATGTGTGAAAAATCCAAAGTGGAAGATCAAAAAAGAACGAAAAGAGTAGTATTTTAGATTCTTCTATAAATACTATTATAGTGAATAGAATAAAAGTATATGAGTGGTAAGAATTTATTTGAAGCAATTAGCTTATATAGGATATATTATACTTTTGTTGACATTAAGGATTGAAATATGGCTGATACTTTTTGACAAATGCAGTCGATCTTTTTTGACTCCATCAAAACTAATATTTATGTTGAATAATGAAGAAATTAGAAATGATTACTTTCTAATCCCCCCCTCCCTCCCTCTAAATCATGATATTAGCCAAGATGAGACCTTAATCTAAATTTCATATAACATCATGACTAATTAAATAAGATTGTACTAAATTATGTTCTTTTTCTTATACTTGAAGTGTCCCTAACATGTGATTAAATAAAATTATATGATGGTAATGTGAAAGAGTGTTTAGTTTTAATTTTTTGTAAAATGTGTTAATATTATTAGTGTGGTAGTGAAGTACTCACTCTCTTTGTTTTTATGGTTTTTAAAATTATATATCGGATATTTTAGATCGAATATTTTTAAACACCTTTATTTATATCTATCTAAAATTTTTATATTCATCGCCTACCAACTAGTGGGTAAATTTTTATGTTTATATCTATCTACTTGGGTAAGCATTCAAACTCATTATGACCAATTGGATATACCGATCATGAGTATACCCACCTTATACCTACCTCATATTTACTTCAAGTTATACGCGCACTATACAATGCAAGTCCTTACAAATTTAATTGTAAATCTATTTTTATTTAAACCATGCAATTTAATGTGATAAAATTAGTATTCTTAAATTTTTATCAATAGTTAAACATACAAATTGCGAGGCAGGTAAAAGTCGGATCAAGCAAGTATGGGGCTGAATTTGTGAACGAGTAAGACCTAATATCCACAACTTATGCCAAGTAAGATTTTCATTATATCCACCAATTAACCATCAAATTATATTCATACCCATTTTAACTATAGCGCCTCTCCTAAGAGACCGTCTTTATAAGAGACAGCTCTCCGGCCCAGGCCCATTAAAAAATAAATAAAAAAGACCTAAAAATTGACGTGCGCATTTGACCATATTTGGAGTTGGTGTTATAACCTATTAAAGTTAGTGTTATAACCTATTAAAGTTGGTATTATAACCTATTAAAATTGGTATTTGAAGTTAGTGTTATAACCTATTAAAGTTGGTATTATAATCTATTTAGAGATACCGTTTTTGATAGGTTACAATACTAACTCTAACATGTTATAATACCAACTTCAATAGAATATAACACCAATTCCAATAAAATTACACAAAAGCGCGTTTTTCTAATAGTTGTTTTTTTAAGTAATAATAGGTTGGCCCATTTGAAACGTGTCTCTTGTAAAGACGGTCTTAACTCTCAAGTAAAAATTTGTGTTTTAACTAGACGCATATACAATACAAACCTATATAATTTTACATGTATGTCATCTCGACTCAGAATCCTAACCAGTAACCCAATGGAAAAATTGGAACGAGTCCTGACTACACGGTTTCCTAAAACTCGCTCAATCCTACGTTTGATGTTTGAACGAACCGGTCAGTCAATTTTTTTTCCTTTTGTTTATCAAATACCGAAAATCTTGAGTTGGGATTATAAAATGTTGACCATAACAAAAGAGAATTAGATGAGTCCTCAAAAGAATTTTGGCTCGCTTTTACTCTCCCATTCCCAGTCCCCAACTAAAACCTCCCTCTTAATTCTGGCTGAATTCTTCACATTTAAAGACAAACAAGAAGCAAAACCATCAAGGTAAGGTTTCAGAATTTTTTCTTTTTTGCTAGTTTATACTTGATTTTGTTTTGTCTTTCATGTTAATGTAAATATAAAAAGTTGCAATCTTTGTTTTTAATTGTCATTTCAGTCTTGTTACTTCCTACATTGCTCCCTTCTATTTTCTTTTCATTTCCATTTCTTTTTTAGGGTTACATCATTTACAGTCAAATTTGGTACAGTGTAAATTTTGGGTTTTGCATTTTGATGTCTGAAGGTTGTTTACATGCATATGGCTACAATATATATTCTGGGTTTTGATTGTTTGAAGGTTATTTACTTGAATATGGCTACAATATTCATTTTGGGTTTTGATTTGTGAAGGCTGTTTACTCGAGCATGGTTGTGATTATAAATTTTGGGTTTTGATGTTTCAAGGTTATTTTCATGAATATGACAACAAATTTTGGGTTTTGATGTCTGAAGATTGTGCGATTTCATATGGCTATAAATATATTTTTTTTGTTATTTATGCTATCTTCAATTTCCCCTTTCTCTGCTCATTGCACTCAAATTATACTTGTATTAATTTCCACTTTCTCTGTTTTCCTTTAGTAGTAACATTAGAGCTTGGATCCTGGGTAAGAGCTAGAGATGAGCCAACAGTAGATTATGATTTGTTGAAGTTCCCATTGTTGCTCACATGTCTTATATATATGTGCATATGGTTTAACTATTTAAGCATGCTTTCCTCCTTTATGTGTATGGGTTGCCGCCTTCCTTCCCCCAAACTCTGATCATAGTTTTATATGCACGGGATACACGGGGTACGATGATGATGATGCTTTAAGTATACTTTCTTTTGTACTTGTGTTTTTGAATCCAAATCTTGGTAGTAACTATAGTAAAAGTATGTCATTATGAGTTTTTGTTATGATTTTGGGCAGATTTTCTATGTCGAATTCAACTGGCACTCTAAAAGTTATGGTAGTCCAAGGGAGGACGTTGGTTGTTAGAGATTTCAAAACCAGTGATCCATATGTGAAATTGAAGCTTGGCTCTCAGGTTATGTCTTGCACTTGCACCTTTTCTATTCACTTTTTGAATATACCTTCATGCTTTCTTTGTTGTTGGGTTGGTAGATTGAAAAATCACTTCCTGCCATCTCTTTTTGTTGCCCTTAGTTCAGCGATCAAGTCTTGTGAGTTGTGACTTTTCATACACATTTAGGTGTGTTTTATGTTGTCAAACATGGAATGTCCAAGAATTTATAAAGAAATTGGTGTCGTCAATTTGTTTGGCTATGATATTGACTTCAGAATAAGGTAGCATTCATAGTGCAAAAATGTAACTTTCAGTCAATGATCACAAAAGTGCACTATCGAGGGTTATGTGGTTGTCATACCTGATTCCACCAAATATTGTCTAAAACTATGAGATATTACTTGGCCTTAAATGCGATCTTTTACTCCTTTGATGCATGTAATATTGAGTTGGTAGTTTTCCAAACCTTTGAGACTCGGCCAATACGATATGATATAACCTTGTTTTTGCATCATGGTTGCATCTTATTCGTGTATGCTTGTTCTCCATGGATTTGATGGCTGCCTATAGCCATTCTAGGTTTTAAAATTGTGATCACGCCATCACGGTGATATTATAGTTACTATTCGTTAATTTTGTATGCTTCATAAGAAGTTCGGTTGTAGATAACTAGACATTAGTCATTTTCAACTTGGACTTCTCTCGAGTTTACGCGTGAGTAGTGAATTCAACCAATCTATTTTGGAAAATCTTAGTTAATTTTTATCAATGATGTTACTAAACTGCTGTCATGAACCAATGTCACATTTTTTAACATATGGTTACTTTCCGCCAGACTGCAAAAACAAAAGTTATCAACAGCTGCCTAAACCCAGTCTGGAATGAAGAGCTGACATTCTCCCTGACAGAACCTGTTGGAACCTTGAATTTGGTGAGTGATTCTTTTTGGTTTGCAATTTCAATAGTCATACTCTGAATTGTGCACATAAAATTGCTATTCTTCATGTAGCAGAAAACTGGTGTAGCAATTGACCATTGACTAGTCTGCTCATTGACAAATTTCAAAGGTTGCTTTAGTTTGTTACTTGACCCCCTACATTCATCCACATTATAGTATTGCTTGAATTGTAACTAGAAACACCAAGTGTCGCAATTGCACTTTGTTTGGATGGAAGGAAATAGAGGGAAAGGACGGGGAGAGAAATGGAGAGACTGTATTTCCCTCATTTGGATAGCACTAGCAAAAGGGAGGGAAATGGAGGGAAGGGAATTGAAAGAAAAATTAAAACTCCTTCGCATTTTAAACAACAAATCTTTCTAACATTAGAAAAATTTGGAAGGAAAATACCGAATCTCCCTTCCCCTTGCCTTCCCTTCCCTTCACGTCTTTCCAAAAATATTATCCAAACATAGTGTTAATATTTTTTGTTTTCCTTCTAACTAAGATGATGTCCCCGCATCCGTATCACTTCCTTCCCCCTCATCGCATGATTGTCCACCTCATAGGTCTGAACAATTTCGAGTAGAATCTCGATTTTAACAACTTTGATTCAAAGTGATGCAACATACTGTATAACCTTGAGTCCATGACTCACTCTATTACGGCCAGTTGATTTTTTTTTTTCTTTTCCTGATTTCGAGATAAGGATAGAGAATCCCCTACAGGCAAGAGGATGGGGAATCGATTCTTCCTGTAGGTGGTGAGAATCGAAATTTTATCACAAGAGTAAAAGGAAAAACCTTCAACCATTAGGCAAACTCATGATTCTCAATTAGTATCATTTGTTAATAGTCAAATGTGAAGTCCCGATTAAATTTAAGTTGGGTGTTGATGTACAGGAAGTTTTTGACAAAGACCGGTTCAAATCAGATGACAAGATGGGATATGCTTTTGTGAATATCCAACCACTCGAATCAGCGGCCAGACTAAAGCAGGTCCTGAAAGTATCTTCTGGAGAAACAACTTTGAGAAAGGTGATTCCAAACTCCGATAATTGTCTGGTTAGAGATAGCTGTATAAAATGCGTAAATGGGGAGATTGTCCAGGACGTATGGTTGAGGCTTCGAGATGTTAAAACCGGAGAAATTGAATTGAAACTCAAGTACGAAATATCTAATCCAGGCTCTCTACCCAGCTAGAACTCTCAAGTCTCGATATAGACTGTCGCTAATTAGTTTTCATGATGACCGAACACACATCTCATCATCTTTTTTTTGTTATATCAACTGGGCCGAGGATTTGTTAGGAATATTGTTCGGTGATTAGTCATCGAGAATTCGAACACTACTATCGTAGAGTATACAGACAGGCTGTAGTCGTAGATCTGTAGTGGGTTGTGATTGTAATCTAGGTGGATGATTGAAGTGTACATTAGTGTGTGTATAATGACTTGGTATAAATTTCAGCTAAATTTTCTGTTAATGTTATCTCAGAACTCAAGTCATGATCTGCTCCTTTTGTAGCTTTACACAATCATTATTAGATTCCATGGAAAATATATGTATACAAAACTAGCGGTTTCAATGTACTCACGTGCGTGCCAATGTGGGCGGCTAGGCTCCCCAACGCTGGCAAACTTTATCGGGTATTGGGATACTTGATCAGATATAAGGTTGAGTATCGGGTCCTAATACATTTTAGGAGGTATAGTCTTTTCTTTTGACCTCCTTTTATGAATGGTTTTTCCTTCTGGATTTTATTATGTTTTTTTCGGTTGAAAAAACGGTAAACACATGTGCCTACTTTGTATTTGAAATTATTCGTGGTTTGAGTAAAGGTTTGAACTTTATGGTACTCTATAGTCAACTTATATTTGATTCTGAATCCTAAATTTTATATTCTCTCTTCTTCGTTATGCAATAACTCATATTTTGATATCCAAAAACTTATTCCTAATTATACGATATAACATTTCATTTAGATTCTATTTGACTAAATATTATTTTATATATATAATTTTTTTTCAAATATTTTACAACAAAACTTGGTATTTGATGCTAAATTAGTAACCAATAAACAAATAAAGTTTAGAGATAAAATTAAGGTTAAAACACAAAAAAAAAAAAAAAGGTTTAAGTCTCAACCAAGAAATTAGATTTGATATTTCACACAAAATTCATTTCATTTTCATTTCAAATTATTTTTAATATTTTCTAAACCATACAAAAACTAATTAAACAACTTTTCTATTTCTTTAATAAGAATTAAATTATCCTATATTATAGGCTTAATGGTCGTTTAACTCTCCCTAATTTGAGTGGCTCCCATTTCTCTTCTCTTATTTTCTCCAAAGCATCCTATCCTATTGTACTCCAAATTTGCTCTCTAATCTCTTTCTCTTTTGCGTTTTCTTTTTATTTTATCATCCTAATTTCTAATTACTTGCTATTCAAAATGTTTATAGTAGCCATTCATGGAATGATGGAAGTGCATGATCACAATATTATTGAGTAATATATATTTTCCTCTCCTATAACCATTTCAGGTCTGATCATCTCTATCAACTTTTTAATTTTTTTAATATATTTATACGTGCATAGAAGTTAATATGTTTTCGATGGAACCAAAAATCTATAATCTTTTGATTTCGTATTACAATACACTAGTAAAATGATTGCTAACATTATTTGAACTTCTGGTTTATGGAAAGTTGCATGTAATGTTTGCAATTATAATCAATCCGGAATAACCTTTGTATTTATAAAATGCATTGCAAACCTCGCTAGATAGGACCCATTTAATGGAATTGAGATAACGAAAGATTGTTACTGAGTGGTAAAGTATATAACATATTATGACGCTTCAACCATTAACTTAAACTTTGGTTGAATTGATTATTCGCGAATTCACATGAAAATTGAATCAATTTTGTGTTGGAATAGTTTGTCCAACATCGATGGATTAAAGATAATGTGTAGACTTTGTAAGTCATTGGAACCCTTCCTCCCGTTGCCATATGATTTTGGGATGGTATCTCCTTTGCTTATGAAGTCTATGTATGTTTCTCGATTATATGCTAGCATTAACAATAAATCCAACTAAACTTAACAGTTTGTGTTGATGCCATCCTATGAAATGAATCAATGATCTTTACTCTTGACAAAAAAACACAATCATGCAGCACAATCTTTGCTAACTAGTTCTCTGGTTTGTATGTTGATAAAGTGCCATAGATTGATAGATCTATACAAACACAAGGAGTGCATTGTGCTACCATGGTGAATATAGTACGAACACATACTCGGAGAAATTCCATGGGAGGTCCTCCGTCTCCTAGGACAGTCGAAGTAGGAGAGATCGATACCAAAGCACCCTTTCAATCTGTCAAAGCCGCGTTAAGTCTCTTTGGCGTACCATCTTCGTCACCTCCTAGCACCAAACCCGTTTATACCAAGAAGCCGAAGCCTCAAGCTCAGGTTAGCACTAGCTCGGATTTTGGAACTATATTATCAACAACAATTATGATGTTAATCGATTGAAAATGACAGGAGGTTTTAGACAATGAGGCGCAGTTTCACTTGGCCTTAAACGAGCTAAATAAGTTGAAGGAACAACTAAGAGGCGCTGAATTGAAAAAAAACCAAACAATTCCTGAACTAGACAGGGCTCAAAGGACTCTCGAAGATCTCCAAGAAAAACTTAAAACTGTCAATGAGTCTAAACAGAACATACTAGAAACTTCTAAAACGCTAAAGGAAAGGGCTCGGAAGCTTGAAGAAGCAGTTTTGTTAAGCGATATTAATGCACAAGAGGTCATCGATATTGTAAAGGCGGATGTGGATAACACCAAGGAAGAGTATACGGCTGTTATATTGGAGCTTGATTCGGCTAAACAACAGCTTAGTAATGTGCATAGGGAATACGAAGCGACTTTGGAAGCTAAAGCTGCTGCTTTACGCTTATCGCAAGAAGCCGATGCAGCAGTAGACGCCCATCGTTTGAGAGTCGGTAGCCTCACTAAGCAGATTGCTACGATGCAGGACACGTTAGCCAGTGTAAAAGCTTCTTCTAAAAACGCGGAGGAAGATCACCATAAGGGTATAAGTCAAAGAAACGAGGAGATTTCTTCTCGTAGACTTGCCAAGCAAGAGATGCAATATAAAATGCTCGGTTTACAGGATGAATATCGGTCTCTTCTAGCCGATGATTTGCAGGCTAAACTTGTGGAAACGAATGCTGAGATTTTATGTCTTAAAGAAAAAGTGTCGAATGCCAAAGATGTTTATGTAGAATCTCGAAAAACGATGAATTATGAGCTCGAGGAAGCTAAGAAATCGTTTGATAAGGTTGCATACGAGAAGTTGTCGCTACAAAGATTATTAGAATCGTTGAAGCGAGAGCTAGAACATGTCGGAAAGGAGTTATTGGAGCAGAAACTTAAAATAGAGGAATCCGAGACTCTAGCCAATAGACTGAAAGCCGAATTAGATGATGAGAAGAATGTGCTTGAAGCGGGTCTTATAAATAAAACTAGTGCAGCAGATGTATCGGATGATATGGCTGTAACGATTGAACAACTGAATTTGGAGACGGAGAAATTAGGGCAAGAAGCCGAACAGATTAAGAAGAGAATACGAGAAGAGGAACAACAAACACAAATAACTAAAGAAAGGATGGTTGATATGGAAACGAAGTTGTCGAGTGTCCTAAAAGAAGTGGAAGAGGCTAGAGCAGCCAACAGAGCTGCACAGGACGAGATTAAAGTGCTTTCTGACAGAACCGAGGGTGCTACAGATCGGGAATCTACACCCGAAAGTAATAGTGGGAAGATTAAGGTTTCAACCGAAGAGTACAACTCGTTGATAGAGAAAGTTGATGAGTCGGAAAAGTTGGCTGATATAAAAGTAACAGCGAACATAGCTCAGGTAGAAGCTTTGGTTGCGAGCCAAAAGGAAGCAGCTCGAAAGTATGAGGCCATTTCGAAAGAGATTGAAGAAGTAAAGATGAAAGAAGAGGAAGCTCTTAAGGTTGCGGAAATGGCTGAGGCTGCAAAGAGTGCGTTGGAAGCTGAATTGCAACGGATGTATCAAGAAGAACGAATCAATCAGACGCCTCAAGTTGAGTCGAATGCTGAGAGCATTGCGTAGCAACCTGATCTATCGTAGGAATTTTCGATGGTTGATTGTCGATTTCATGCTCGAACACAGGCTATGATATGCTAGAATATTGTCCTAGTCTAACCGGCGAATCTAGAATAAAATCAAATGATATCAATTGGGTTTATATAGAAGTAGAATGTCTTAGTCTGACGGGGTCATATAGCACATCTTTAACCAACTTAACCAATACATATATAAATATTTCTAAGTATATGATTTTATATAGAAGTAGAATGCTGTCAGTTGACATAATTGATTGAATGACCTTGGATCCATCTATGGTCCTAGATATGGTTTGCTCATTGTTATACTAGAATGTTAGAGTCTAATGACAATTTAGTTTATGCTTGGGGAATGAAAATTTTTCCTTTTGTAATTCAAATTTAAACTCCATTGGTATAACTAGAGCAAAATTGCGTTGTTTTCCGTAGCTTCTGGGATTATTGTCCCTTAGCCGATTCAATTGACTTGTTTGACCAACTCACAGCATTAACTTTTGTTTAGCGGTAAAACCAAATAGATGATATAAATTGATTCAACCATGAAGCCACTAGTTAATAAATTGCTTAAAAGACAATTTTATAATTTTTCCAATTAAAATTCTCGTTCTACTGTCATCTCTTAGAAAACGAAGACATAAATTTATTTTCTTAAAGTGTCATTTAAAATCTCATCATAACCTATAAATTTAATAATTTTCATTCGCTCAAAACAAAACCTTAAATATTAGATTAGCACTACTTAGACTTGTTAAATTTTGACCCAACCAGAAAATAGTGGGTCATAATCCGAAAATTTTGAAATGACCTGAAAACGACTGGACACGAAAAAATCGAAAAAAACTAGTTAAACATGATCAAAACCCAAACCTAACCATTTAACCCATTGTCAATTTCAAGTCAATATTTTTGGTTAGAATTAACTACATTTTTTTGTCAATTTCTTCGGCATTTCTTTTATTGAAGCTCTAAAATAAGTAAATTGGTTTTTTAATATAACAATATTTTCAATGAAAACAAAAACAATTTATAATGTATAAAATAATAATAGGAAGAAAATAAAAAAAGCTTTTGACCTATTAAATTGATCAAAACTTGACCCTGACACAACTCGAATTCGATACCGCCGACTCAAAACCTATCCGATCAACCGTTATTTCTAGTAGAATTCCATATAGTAGGGGTGGAGAGTACTTTAGTTTTAAGAAATCAATTCAACCTAGTCGAGTAATGGTTTTTCTCTTTTTTAGATTTAAAAATCTCATGTATTTTTAGCAAATTATTCCGGAGTTTCATCCTCACTTGCCCCTCATTCCCATCTCTATTTACCATTACTATCAATGTCTTCTTTGTCCACCATGAGAGTCACCATCTCCACCATGAAAACCCCTCTTTCTCACCAAATCCTAACCCTAGTCCGCAACCAATTTCCTTCCCATAATCAACTCCGCTACTTCGCCAAATATGTTCCCTACAAACCACCCCCAAAGCCCAAAATCCACCAAAATCTCAGAGCAATCAAAACCCTAAAATCCCATCTCAGGGATTCTTACTTCATCGCACCTTTTCCCTGCCATGGCTTTTCTGCCAACAAATTCAAACCCTTAAAATCTGCCCTTTCTTCCGACCCATCTGCAGCTAAGCTTGTTTTTGTCAAAAACTCTCTTGTTTCTAAGGCCCTTTCTGGGACCCAATTTGAACCGTTGGGAAGTTGTATGAAAGGGATGAACTCTCTCCTTTTTGTTAAGAAAGAAGATGCTGTGGGACCTGTTATGGGAAGTGTCAAAAATGCTGTTAAAGATAGTAAATTAGAGTTCAATGATTTTCCTGGTGCTGTTGTTGGTGGTCAACTTTATGGGCATTTGGATTTAGAGGTTTTTCAAAATACTCCATCTAAAGTAGAGGCTTATGGGATGCTTCTCGGTTCGCTTTTCGGACCTTCTTCGACATTGATGGCGATCTTGGAAGGGTTTTGTGTTGATGATTCCAACAATGTAGATGGTTCTGATGGTGTTGCTGAGGGTGCGACTGAGAGCAAGAAAGATGTGAGTGAGGATTTTGCTCAGTGATATTGCTATTATTCATTGAGAGGTATACAATTTTATTTGTTTATGTTTAATGCTTTCATTTTGATCTTTCTATTTTTTTTTCCATTTTACTGTTATTGATGATGATGGTTATCATGTTACTTCATGTTAGTGTTGAATGCTATGTTGGTAGTTATTGATGTTATGGTAATGTTGGTGGGGGATTCAAGGGAAGAAGAGAGGAAAGGGAAACATTTGTGATTGGTAGTATGAAAGTGAAAAATGGTGTTACCCTTTTCAATTAGGTCAATCGACTTGGAAATGACTTAAACATGAATACTCATCTGAATGGACTTGCTGTTATAAATGTGACTTTAATTTTATTAATTAAACATATAAAATAAAGTTATAGTAGGTTATAAAACATATGACAAGTTCAAACCTTTGCTTTACATACACCAAATGTGAATTCATCATCGGGAATCACCATATATTGAACATAGTAACAAGAAGATTTTGTACGTGAACTTGATATTAATTCTAGGCGAGATGCTCTTTCCTAAAACATCATTTTTTCCCTACTATGGTGTTTGGGAATATAAACTGGAAATATGTTCTGAGATACCAAAAATTACACTAAATTCCTAGCACAAGGAACTTAGAACGACATGAGAAAACTTAAGTGGAAGAAAAAACGGAAATTTACAATTGAGGATGCAAGTTCTCTATGTAAAATGCTAGAGAAGAAAAGGAAAATCAAAAATTGCATGTATATGTACATCTCATGTAAGAAATAACTTACACATGCTTTCTATATTTATAGAAAAGCATACAACCATTCATGAAGTAATATGTCACTTCATGAACCGCAACATCGATTCACGAATCAATGTCGATATTAAATTAATTCATTCCAATAATTCAGTTAATATAACCATATTAACCGTAGGGAGTTATTGCATAACTAACAAAACCGAATAAAACAAACATTGCAAAAACCAGCGCGAAAGTCGTGGGCCGGGACCTGAGCAATTTCCAAAACAGAAACTTTGTCTTGAAATCTTGCGATCCGCGAGTCTTTTCGCGATCCGCAAAAATACTTTTGCACAAAACAAACATTTTGCAATATAGGGATATTAAACTTAATTAATAAATTAATTTGTTTATTTGATTTAATGAATTATTATTTCCGATATATACGCTCTAAATGACAACACTTGCTACCTAGGCAAGTGAAAAACTTGAAAGCAGTGTCACATGATTCGTTAATCTCCTCGCGAATCGCAAATCGGAAAAACAAAATTATGATCGGTTCTGGGCTATTCTTGGGCAAATTTGAGCAAATCGCAAATCTAAAATGCGAATTAGCTAGTGAGTCATGCTATGCTGCTTAAAAGTAACCCAAAGTGAATTTTTACACGTTTAACCTGATTGATGACCCAATTGGACACCCTAGTCGATTGTGCGGAACTATTCTTGTGTGACTATTAGTGAATAATAATACAAGTTTTTGTGATGTTTATCGGTTTGTCCTTCCTTTTTGTTTATTTGTTATGTCAATGTTTGATTGCATTACTACATAGGTGAGCAATGGGAGCATATAGATGCTTGATTTATTGAGATTCATGTGTTACTAGCCTTTCTACAATTGGGTGCACTCAAAATATCTATCTTAAGATACTCTAAATATCTAGTGTCTATCATTTAGAAAATGAGTTGAAGTGATGATGATGTTTACATTGATATTATCTTTAGTATATATATAATTACAATCCCTAATAATACAACAAAAGCTGTACTAGGGTATGATCATGGAGCCAGAGTTCTATGGTATACATAGGAGCAGTTTAAGGAGTACCAGGGAGACAATAATATATGTGGGTAAACACTGGTTATCTTATGTACTTTCTGACTTTTGGAGCACATCAGTGATTGATGGATGAGATAAACTTATTAGCTGCCCATGAAGCAAATTTTGTTTGCTTATGTCTAGTAGGAGGCTATAGACTATAGAGTGATGGACATTGTATAATAGTTGTGAAAAATTGGGTTAGTTTGAAAGCACATGAGAATTTCTAGTCAGAATCCGCCTTGCACTTTGGCGTTTTCTGATTTTTAGCTAGCAATTAATATTAATTTTGTTTTTGACCGTTGTTTATGTCTAACGTCTATTAGACTCCTAAGGCTTGACTCAAGATGTTTAGTTTGCATCAGGGTTAGCAGTCACCCATACATGCTTTCTGGATCAACAAGTCATATTTGTGTTGTTGTCTATTGTCCAATTTGGTTTAGACACTTCCAATGTAGAGTGTGGACTTGTCTCCTGTCAAAAGTTAATAAATGGTTAATGCTAGTACTACTGGATGACTCTGTTACATACTTAACCTTCTGTTAGCTATCATTACTTGTTGATAGAAATCCCTCGGCTACTTTATGGTGTATGAGGAATATGAAATGATGATTTACCTTATGGATCAACTAGTGTCTAGACTAATCTTTGTTCTGTCATTACGTCTATTTTTGGGCTTGTAGACTTTTGGTTGTGCTTCAAGGTTGGATGTATTTATTATGGAAACTTTTTAATAATGAATTGAGCCTCATATGTAATTCTATATACTGCATTTTTTTTATACGTATAGACTTATTAATGATCTTCATATAAATTGTTGACATGAGGGAAGTTTTAAATAGTTTGGTGTTCTCATTTGATCGTATCAAATGGGTTGAGGCGTTGAGCCTAGATATCTCATTGTGTTATAGTCCATTCAACATGAGTCAAGAATAGTTTTTTCTAGGATCACAATGTATGATTGTCTGTAATTTGTGACTCCCTTTTCCCCTTCTGATATTGCATTTCAGACATATATATGTGGGTCTTGCTGTGAATTCCTGTATGGTTAAGAATCATGAAATTTTAACCCACCGAAGAAGCTCAAGGAGAAAACCTGGAATAGCTTACTGATGTGAAATCATGACCACTATATTCTTTGATAGTATGAATAATTTTGTCATTTATCGGTTGAGCAAGGCTTGAACCTTGGTTTTGAACTTCATATTTTTGTAGCACATGATTGCCTTGGTTTTGGAGTTGTGCCTTGTGGGATTAATATAATTCAAAGTAAAGAAAGGAAAATGATCAAAGATTGATGAAGGGGATGCAGCCGGGGCCATGTTGGTGTGAGGAGGAACCGAGAAGGGAAGGAAAAACTATTACTTTGAAGGACTGGTGCTAATATGAGCCTATGACGAGCATATTATTCCTCCTCTCACCCAACCCACACCACCACTACTTGTTCCGTAAACCACCATTTTATCATCTTAAGTGCCATTAGGAGGTTTTGTAAGAGGTAGGAAAGCTAGTTGGTTAGACTTTTTCTATATACAGGGGAAAACTTGATTGTTGTACTGTGGATGTGGTTCTTGGGCTTCGGCTTTTCGTTTTTTTGTTCATCCAGAATCCTTTGATGATTTTGTACAATTTTGCCGGTATTATTGTGGAGGAATCGCATACGTTAATGCTCTCATATAATCTCGCAATTGATTTTATTTTCAGGGAATTTCGCTTGTAACAAACGCTTAAATAATTGGAGCAAACTTTTGGTGAGCAGGATCTACAATTGGCAATGCTGTTCAATGGATCCTAAGTTACCGGAGAAGATGGACTTGTATGGAAACAAATATTTTTTTCATTTGTTTGGGTTTTCAATTCTCTTTTCTCAGATAAATGGGTTTGATATAAAATTAGTTGGCTTAACCCTTGTACCAACAGATAGCTCTTACATAGTTTTAGGATTCATATTTTTGGCTTAAACCTTGGATTTTTTGGGTTGAGTCATTTAAGTTGAATTTATTTTTTGATTAAATTGTTTTCGGTTGAATGAGTTAAATGACTGAACCAATTATTTAATGTATATAATTCAAATATTTCAAAAAACAAAAAAAAAAAAAAACATATACAATATATAACTCTGATGGTTTAATATTATCCTGAAGCAGAAAAAATAATTCATATTATAGTGAGCGTTGGGGCTTAGAAGTGATGATATAAAGCAAAGCTAAAAAATTAACCAAATCCGAAAAAAACAAATTGCATGGGATTAGGTTTAGCTCACTTTTCCTTTCTTTTTCTTCAATTACATTTTTTTTTATCAAATATCAAGTTACGAGTAAAAATTTGTTTTCACGTTATGACATTATAGAATTTCATCAAGCTTTGAATACTTTGGAATTCAATAAAAATTTGCAAAGTGTAATAAACGTAAATAGACCGTTAATTTTCTATTTTCTTTTTTGGCATATTTACATTATCAGTCGGTTTTTCTGAAAGACGTTTTTCAGGCCAAGTCCATTAAAGTTTAATGTCTACTCTTACTCTATTTTTTCCTTTATGGACTGATACAATCAGAGATCCTTTCTCAAAGAGATCGTCTCTCAGTCTCTTACGAAAATTCGTGTCACATTATATATTATTTTTTATTTGGTACCTTGTACCCTTACTTATGCCCTTATGAGATAGAACTAATTACACAATTATTTTTAAATTATTACTTTTTTCCTTCCTCATTCTTAATATGTAGTCTCATTTTTCGTGTGGTCTCTTCTTATTTTTCTTAAAATTAGTATATTATCAGATGAGACAGTTGATGAAAAATATAAAAGACTAAAAAACAACCTAAATAAACAACTCCCTTTATCCCCTTGAATATGCAACAACACCCACCATCTCCACAAGGATTAAAGAAAGTTGACTCTATTAAATTATATAAAAATAATTAAAAAAAATGTGTAAATAAGATTTTTAAAGTGTTAAAGACATTACCAATAATAGACATATTACAAAATAAAAGTTACGAATAAAAAAAATATCACAAAGTAAAAAAATGGATCAAATAAAAACGTTGATAAACATAATAGTATTAGGTTATTATGCCAAAAAACAAATATATTTGGGTGAAGCGGCAAAATGGCAGGTTTGTCGCTATCATGACGAGGTCGGAAGTAAAATAATCGCCGGGATTCTTTCACGTATTCGCATATTCCATTTTGAACTTTGACATGCACATCATCATCGATATTTCTTAATTCTTATGCTAATGCTGACTTTTCCTCCAATGATTTTTCTCTCTATTATTAATCATATATTAAGTATGCAATAAGTACGTTCAATAGACTTTTCGAATGCAGGTAACAATCATCTTATCATAAGTACAACAATGTGAACACTAAAATGAACAAACACTATAGTTTGATAGAAAAAAGCGTTAATAAGGACCAAAATGATGCCTAGTAGCGTTAATATTCTCTTCGTTCCTATTTGATGTTTTTATAATAAATGTTCACAAAAATTAAAAAAAAGTTGAATTTTTTAGGTGGTGAAAATGTTATTTTTATTGAAAAATATATGTGAATCATAATAAACATTAAAAAAATTAATATTTAAATAACTAAAACTAATTATTCCAAAAAAAAATTTCAAAGTAGGATATATCAGTTAATGTAGTTCAGACTAGTTTTAAAAGCTGAGAGGGTGTTTGGTATGAACTTTTTAATACTAAGTAAGGGATTCAATTACCATTATTACACATATTTGCTTGGTATGATATAAGGTTAACTCAATCCCTTTCTTGAGGGTAATGGATACCCTTACTTTGTTACCACCCATTTATGTCAAGTAACAAATTCTCTTTCTATGATCAATTAAGTGTTTCCCTTATATTTTCATACCAAACAACATATAACTACAATCCATACCCTTACCCTTACACCTCTTTATCATTTTCCTTTCCATTAAATTTTATATTCCCATACCAAACACCCTGATTCAACAAAAAGGGTTGACTACTATATAACTAATTGGGATAGTGTCAACTTTGAATTAATAGTTTTAGGTTGGTGGCATTACTATTTCTCAGCCCCATCCTATATTAGAGAGGCACAACCTCACAATTATATCATATCTTATCCTACACATTAGGAGTAATTATCAACGATCATCAAGGAAGGTTATGGGCGTGTTTAAAGTGTCCCATCGTGCAAATTTCCAAATTTAAAGGTTCATCATCATTCATTATATATTTACCAACTCCACTTATAAAAGCTATGATCAGGGTCTGAATAGAATTGGAAGACGGCTAACCATATTCTTGTTAGAGGAGACAATTAGTAGACTGCGACCACTAAGATTCTCGGCTCAAGAAAAATTTACAAATATAAACAAAAGACCCAGAATATATCATACGCAAGGTAAAAGAAAAACAAGGCAAGAAAACAAAAGGCAACAACTTGTCAAATAAGCAGTCTCAAAATTTATTATGAGTGTTTGGTCTGCCCCGGCAAAGTTAGAGCAAATACCACTTTTTCCAGGTAATGATTCTTGGTTCGATTCTCACCATCCATCTCTGTTAAACCTTTTTTTACTTTGATTATTCTAGTATATACTAAAAACCAATCACAAACGAAATTGTAAACCCATATACTATACATTACAGAACACTAGAAGATCTGTCCCTCTGATCACAACAATAAACAAAATTGTGCACAAAGCAACTGATTTCTGATTTGATATCCAACTCGATCGAGCCAAGCTGTGTTCCAGGCTCAAGATCATCTAATGGAAGCCACAACGAGCAGCAGGGATGCACACCGTGAGGCAGCTGCCACCGGCTCTGTGTCAATAAACCATCAAGACTACGACTACAATACTAGGCGAGCGAATGAAGTGAGCGAGATTATAGAGATAATAGAGGAGGAAGACGAGGAGATTCTTGCAGGAAAATCAGGTGGCAGGAAGTCACAGAAATTGGTACCAATTAGTGAAAATGGGATAGAAACTAATACAACAAGCTTGTTCTCTATTGATATAAACCATAAGGTTAATGACAGTACAAGGTACTCATCATCGGATGATGTGGTTTATGTTGCGGTTGGTAAGAGCGAGTCGAGTATGGATGCACTTTTGTGGGCTCTTACTCATTGTGTTCATCCTGGCTCTACTGTTGTTTATCTTATTCATATCTTTCCTGACCTCAAATTCATTCCTAGCCCATGTAAGTCTTCATTGTTTGCTCTTAAACATATATGCATAGTTAAGAATTTCGCGGTTAAATGTGTTTGATAGGAGTAATCTTAGGATGGGATCCTGGGATGTTTCCCTGGGTGAACATGAGTGAAGCTAAAATGTGCTAAAAAAACTTGCGTTGGTCTATGGGGCCAGTTTACACCCTCCATAGTAGTCACCGCTAATTCGAAGGGCCAAGGTGTGACAATTGTTTAAAGTTGTTGGCTAGTTTAACCGCTAAAAGTATAGGTTTGACAAGTAAATTGTTTGAGTCAGTTATTTAATTCGGTTATTATATAAATATTTGGTAAAACTTATCTGTTGGTTGTCTAGAGGGTCAAAAACTAAAAGTCAATTTAAAAGCTAACCGTAGTAGACTTCTGATTTTTGCTTAAAACTCAGCTTTTCAATAGGCGTAAAAGTCATTTATCGAACATTTTTTTAATTATTATACTAACTATAAAACCAAAAGTATAAAAATTAAAAAAAATTAAAAAAAAAAAAAACAAAAAGTCACTAACTATAATAAGCTTACTTAGCAATTCCTATACATAATTTGATTGCCATAATGTTTTGAAATAATATTTTGTTGGGTGATAAAATGTAGTCGGTGGAGGAATGGTACCTAAAACGTCAGTGACTCCAGACCTGGTGGAGAGTTACATGATGGAGGATTCTAGGAAGAGACGGGAACTACTTAACAAATATGTTGACAAGTGCACTTCACATATGGTAATTTATGAGCCAGAGAATTTTTTTTTTTTTTCAGAATGCTTATTAAATCATATGCACTTTATATTTACGTGAAGTTACAGTATATTTAATCGAAAACAACCTCATTATTAATTTATTATTAATGATAACAATAAGGTTGCATATATTTGACACCTTAAAATCCACGTAGGTGGCTCAATATAGCAGTAGTACTAGACTACTAGTTATCTAACAAGATTTAGTATAAATTGAAACAGATGCAGGTAGAGACTATACTGATTGAGAGTGATTCAGTGATAAATGCAATTGTGGAGCTAATTTCTGTTCTCAACATTCGTCGCCTCGTTGTAGGAATCTCCAAGTCCAACTTGAGGTATGGTTCATCCCCAAATGATCAAGTAGATTATGTTACCTTGTAAAGATCCCATGATGACAAAAGAACAATTATATTAGAAGAAATCCATATATATATATAAAAATAAAAAAAAATAAAAAAAAAAGTCAAGTTGGTTTAGCACATATGCAGAGGTAAATGTTCGATCATCTTAAAATATCCTGAATTCATCCCTGCACTTCCATTTCCATTTGTCCGTGCATTTCTATTCTGAGTCATGGCCGTCGATTAGTAAGGAAAAAGCGGACTCTCGCCCATTTAGGTCCCGAAAAATATTTTTTCATGTACAAAGTGAAATTTACTTAAATTAATTTTTGATATAATTTATAAATTTTTTTTTTTTGTGATATGAGTTATTGGGTTTTTTTATAAAAACTTAAAATACAAATAAGAAGTACAAAGTAAAAAGAGTATTATATAATTTATTATGCTCTGGGCCCAAAAATAAGCAAGATGGCCCTGTTCCGAGTACATGTAATTTCTCCATAATGCGATGAAAAGTTAAAGTATGACATGGTAATGAAACAGGAAAATGAAGGTAGGAAAAGGGAGTAATATAGTGGCAGATCAGATAAGGCAAACAGCTCCACAAGACTGTGAGCTTAAAATAATACATCAAGGCAAAGAATTAGAGTTGAATGACATTAATGGACTAAATCAATTAAATTCAAGTTCTCCTGCTTCTTCTCCTACAGTTGCCTCCATTAGAAGCAGAGCTCAATATGATGATCAGGAACAACAACAATCTCCTACTTCTCCCTTCTCTTGTTGTTTTAAAGGATAGTTATTTTTGCGTCACAAAAAGAACAAGCGGGGATAGCTCAGTTGGGAGAGCGTCAGACTGAAGATCTGAAGGTCGCGTGTTCGATCCACGCTCACCGCATATTGTTTTTTGGCAAATCCCTAGATTTTGATCTGGCATGTGCAATTTTTTTTTGTAAAAAGATAAATGACACTTTCTAATACATTTGCTGTATAAACCTTTTAAATAAGGTCAAGCAGTCTTGCAATTAATAGTTCCTTCGGTCCGAAATACTTATTATTGTTCAAACTTATTTTATATATTGCGTTTAATATCTAAAAAAATATAGTCAAATAAAATCTTATTTAAATCGTTTAATAGCATATTTTCATAATATTAACTTTTTATAATTTTTAGTTAAACATAATTTAATATATAAGAAAAGATATAGGACATCCCAGTATCCCACACAAAGCAGGGTTCAAATGATTTTTTTTTCTTGACTATACCTGTTCTCCTCAAGGAGGGAGTGAAGAGGATGCACACAGTCAAAAACCCCTAGCTGATACCTACACCCATTAGGAAAATCAAATCCCAAACTTTCTACTCAATATGTAGATGCTTTATTCATTAAGCCGCAAGCGCTTTTTGTAAAACATGATTTAATATATGAATGATTAAAATAACGTATTATGTAAGAAATACAGGGATTAGATCACTTAATAGAGGAAAACAATCTGTAGAGTATAGGATTGAAATAGGAAGGCGACAGTACAAATAATACTGCTATCTTAATTATTTCTGCAATGTTGATAAACAAAAGCTTTTGACAATGATAAAAAAGCTCTCAAATAAAATAAACAGAAGCACAAATCAGGATACATATACAATTCTGATTCAATATATCTTTCCAAGTCTTTGGAAAGGAAAACCTACACCCACCAAATTATCCATACATTACAAGCAACAGTAACTGAGCAACATCGGCAACAACATCGGTCTCTGCCGCCCAAGTACATGAAAATCCGACTCGCCCCTTCGTTCATCCTGATTTGTGCTCCCAAATTAACAATGCTGATCGAAACCTTTCGCAACACTTATGCTAATCAGCAGTGTAAGACATGAAAATGACAAGAAAAATGATCCAAAGATTGCAGCCTCAGAAAAAATCGAATTCGAGGTAGTTGTCAGAACCCTTCTGATCTGGTGCTCCCGTAGCAAAAGCAGCTTTTTCACTAGACGCGGGTGGAGCTTGTGCCATTTCAATGACTACGGGTTTCGGTATTTCTGGAGGTGTGGCACAACGTATGAGTGCCCAATTTACGCCTTCGAAAAACGGGTGTTGCTTAATCTCGGTTGCTCCTCGTTTATAGGCTAATCTATGCTGTGGTTCTTTCACGAGTAGGCCCTTTATTAGATCCCTTGCTGCAAAGCTTACGGCTGGGGCTTCAGGGAACCGCAGAGGTTGCCCTACAACATTGAACAGGGTGGCACGGTTCCCTGATCCCTTGAAAGGAGTTCTACCAAACAACAGCTCATAAAGAAAGATCCCGAATGTCCACCAGTCGACTGCACTTCCATGACCTTCACCTTTGATGATTTCAGGGGCCAAGTACTCGTGTGTTCCAACAAATGACATTGACCTTGCACTTGTTGGCTCCGCGATAAGCTCCGGGAGTGGATTCACTTGGTTGCCGATTTCATTCTTCGTCTTTTTCTCTTTCTTGGATCTGCTAGTGAAGAACCGTGGTGAGAAGCATGTTGTAGGAGCAACACATGACGGCTGGATGCATGAAGGCTGAATACAAGCCGGCTGCACGCAGTAACCAGGATCCTTCCTTAATGGATCTGTGTCGTTTGAGGCTGACTTCACTAGCGTTGGACTGACAGCACAGCGAAGGGAAAGATCAAAGTCTGAGAGCATTATGTGCCCATCGTCTCTCACGAGGATGTTTTCCGGCTTAAGATCCCGATAGACTATCCCGAGCATGTGAAGATATTCCAATGCTAAAAGGACTTCTGCTACATAAAATCTGTAAGCATAGATAGTATAGAATGACAAGTTAGTGTTGTCTCCTAAGGTAGCGACACAACAACATTCCATTACCCCTATGTTATTAATTGGCTCCCACCTAAGCAGGTTTTGGGGTCAGATGCATGCCACCTGATCCTCGTCAAATGTCAACCTAAGCTTGCTTACTTTCACCGCTCACTTGGTCAAAGGGTTTTCCACGTATCGTGCTGAGTTCATCTTAGCCAATAATTTTATAAGACCGGTGTTTTATACAAATTATATGCCAGCATGCAACCATCAGAAAAATGCTTTTAATGGAGACATCTTAAACAATTGTATATCTTATTAAATTCCAAAGCAAGACTTGTTCTTAAATAAACTGGGTGATCTCGATTCTTAAGATGTCACAAGCTACCAAGAAGTAGACAGGATATGAAAAAGACTGAGCTAGATAGAATAGGAGACAACCAGAAACATGCTATACATGCAAGCCACACCCAGTCAAGGTCACATTATGCTTACGACCCGTTTGGTTGTCAGTATTATGATGAAAATAGTAATGGAAATTTAATGTAATTTAACTAGGAATACTACGTGACATAGTTTATGACCATGTTCGTCCTATACCAATCACTAAATTTCATTCACAAAATTTATCCTACACCAATCGCTTAATTTCTTTCACAAAATTGAAAATTATGAAGATTAACACACGTTAGAGGATGAGATAATAGGGAACGACATTACAAATTTCATGAAAATTAAAACTAAAACACATTTATATTACCATCATTCAATACCAACAACCAAACAGAACATCAATGTTAATGCTAGTCTAGCATAGCACCTCTACTATCCATAGTGCAAAAAAAGGCCACATCGCAACACATTGCCCGCGCGGTAACTATTTTCCAAAAAATAAACCGATATTTCTTGAGTTGTAAAAGTGTGAAAAAACCGCGTTTTGGGCCATAGCACTCATGCTTTTGACTGTCATTTAGGTGTTACGATAATCGCATCATTTCCCGTTACCGGATCACTGATATGTTACCGTGATCTCGACCGCACATTTGCACTATGCTAATACCAATTGAAAAATTATTGCCACTTAGGTTAGCATAACATAATAATCAAAGGCAGTACAAAAATCTGATTATAAAAAGCGTTAGATTAAGAGTCTCAACGTGAGTACACTTCAGATTTATTGGGTAACAATGAAATGCAAAACTAGAGGGTTCAAACCAAAGTGCACAAACAAAAAAATTCTACCCTACAAAAAGCATATCAAGATAGCACAAATGGCAATGATCATACGAAGCTAGATCGATTAACAGACAGAGTAACAAACAAGAATGACAGCATAGGATTGTGTTATAGAGAAGCTTACTTTACAGCTTGTTCTGTAAAAAATTTTCCTTGCTGCCTCTGCCTAAGAGTATGCAAATCGCCCCCAGGACAGAATTCCATCACCAAGCAGGAGAATTTGTCGGTCTCGAAGTGGGAATATAGTGTTGGAAGGAAAGGGTGATCCAGAGATTGCAGAATATCTCTCTCCGTCTGAGCTCGAAGCAACTTCTTGCGACTCGCCAAAGATGCTTTATCCATTACCTTCATAGCAAAGTAGCATTTTGTTCCACTCAACTCAGCAAGATAAACACTACCAATATCCCCACATCCCAACCTTTTGAGCAACCGAAAGTGACTCAAACCTAAGACTCCGTCTCTTGCACGAATTACTTGAATCGCTTCCCATCTCAAATCGTTTCCCTTATGCGGCTTACTTATGCTACTACTAAAACTGCTGCAACTGCTCTCATCACTGACATCCGTGCTCGTACTTCCTCTACACAAACTACTCTTACCTCGCTCGACAAGATCTAGCCGGCCACTAATCTTGGCACTTTCATTCGTCTTGGCATTACTGCCGGTCCCACACTCAGAAGTTTTCTTTTCATGATCAGAAGACATATCTTCTGTCAATCTATCATCATTCTCAACAGGACTTAGTCCAGCTGAAGATGGTTTGACACCTACAGAAGATGCCGGTTTATGCTTGCAAGAGTTCTTACTCTCAGAAACTCCAACATCAGAGGTAATATGGACTGATTGTGAAAAATTCTCGCTCAATTCGAGTTTTGATTTGCTAGGGATAGATAATTGAGAAGGGTTAGCACCACGCCCTACTCGATATTGCTTGTCTGACGGCATTTTAGAACCATTACTAGAAGCCATAGAAAGAAACTAAGACAACAAGCATCAAAGTGATAGTATAAATCTGCACATGAATCTTCCTTCAACATCCATTTCCAAAGGGATAGCACCTCAAAAACTGCAAGCAAGAATTCATGACACCAATCAATGATGGAAGATTGCAATGCTTTATTATGAAAGGATTTGGGGTTGTTATACAAGAAATGAAAAGGGAAATTCAAGATACAATTAAATGGCATTATGTATATAGACAAACTATGTTACTTAGACTCGGGTTTTGATGTTGTATACTAGTACGAGTCAAAGTGTTGGATACATCTAAATACTCAATCTTACGCCTAAAAAGAAGTGTCTAAGTCATACTTATGTCTGAGGATCAATCTTACGCCTAAAAAGAAGTGTCTAAGTCATACTTATGTCTGAGGATCAAGGATCAGACAAGGGTACATGAAGCAAAATGTCCGAGTAACATAGTAGACAATCATAGAGGAATAAGGCTCATAAATAGATTAAAGAACAAAGATTCTCTTGTGAAGCATCAAATGATTAAATTGGTTCCAGAATTCATTACCACCCACATCACACACAATGACACAAATAGTGACTCACATGTTTTTATTCCTCTAGAGTCGACCCTTAGCAGATACAGTAAGACTCGACCACATGCACACAGAGATTAACTGTAAAAAACCCATTTTCAATTTTCAATCAAAACCCTAATCCCAATTTTATAAATTTTTTAATCAAGCACAATGAAGAAAACATTATAAGCAAGATTCATTCAAGTAACAGTAAGAAACAGTAGAACTAAGCAGGAAATTTCAAGGAAACCAAAAGAAACAGATAAGGATCAATTAAATTAGTGATCCAACCAGAAACTAAGGATCCCAAACTTATAGAATAATAGTTTTATAAATCAAATAAAATTATATAATAAATAGTTAATCAAAAAAGTAGAAACCATAAAGCAGGTAAAAAGAGAGTATGGTACAAGATTAAAGAAAACCCATTAAGAAGGTGAGATTAAACAACGAGAAAGGGATCCATGGAGCTTGATGAAGACAGCAAACATTCAAAAAAACTAGAAGTCAATAAACCCATAAGCAGAAAATGCAGATAAATCAAATAAAACCAAAAAATCATTCAAATAAACAAAGATTAGATCTTTGATTCATCATTCATGTAAAACCCACCCTACTTCAACAAAGTTTAACCTTTATCAAAACCCCAACAGAATAAATCAAACAAAACCAAAAAAACTAACAAATTAAACAAAAATTTAGATCTTTGATTCATCATTCAAGTAAAACCCATCCTACTTGATCAAAGATTACACCTTTATCAAAAACCCAATTGAATGGAACAAAAGAGATCTATAATGAAAAATGAGAAACAAAAATCACCTGAAAATGAGAAAAAATGATAGAAAAACGTCAAAAAAGGCTTGAAATTGGGAAGTAGGTAAGGTAGATTCCTCTATGAGGAACAGAAATGAAGGGCCTTTAGTTCAGGTGTTACACAGTGAAGAGAAGAAAGAAAGGATAGAGAAAGAGGGGAAAGTGAATGAGTAAGAGAGAATGAGTGAGGGTTGTCGCCAGCGTGGGCAAGAGAAGGGAGTGATTTAGGGAAGAGAGAGAAAAGGAGGAGGAGGAGAGTCAAAGCATAAAGTGAAATACTATAACAGTAGTAGTGGCAGTGGTGTGGTACAAGTACTAGAAAGAAAGCTACTAGTCTAATTTTTTAATACAAAAATCCAACTACCCATTAGTTGATTTTGGAGTATTATGCAGTAAAATACTTGTAGTCTGTAGACCAGTAAGGAGTAAGATCAAGCAGCTAGAGATTAAAGTATGATTCCTTCTTGTAATTTTATTGTCATGAACTCATGCTTGATGGATAGAAACGGTTAACACTGCCAGGTCTAGGTATCCAATGGATAGGCATGGTTTGGATCTTGGATAATTTTGGGATTGTTTTGTGAAGAGGTTTATTAGGTAAATAATAATGATTTATCGATTTGGCAAATTACTTGTAGATGGTGAGTATTTATTGGTCTATGACTTTAATGATTTTGTTTTGATTATTTTATTCGTTTTTGTGATTAACTGAAATTTTCTATTTCGTAAATGGTTTTACAATATTTGAATCCCATCAGATTACAAGTGATTATTTATAGAAATTATAGATTGTCTTCACATATTAACAAAAGTCTTAAAAAACTTTCTAAGACTATTGACTCTTATGAAGCAAGCTTTTCAGGATTTCTTAGCAGAAGGGCTTCCTTGAAAAAAATGCATATTATTCATATGAATAGTCTATTAGGTTTTTAAGTGAATAATTTTTGAATTGTTTGGTGAATGATTTTTAGGTATTTTTTTGCTTATTTTTAACTTCTAATTTGTTAATTAGTCAAAAGGTCAAAAATAAATTTGGTAAATGATTTTTCAGTCACTTGAAAGGTTGGCTTTTAAAGGCAAAATGTTTAAGGGTTTTTGTTGACTCACTTTTCTTCTGATAAACAATCAATTATATAATATTATCGAAAAATTATCCAAATTTGTCTAAAAAAATTTGAGAACTTTAATTAATACTTATATTATTAACAATTTAATTTTCTTTTATTAAAGAAACAATATATTTTAAAACGGTAATCACTCTTTATCTTATAAAATATATTACTAATAACATGTAATTGCATTTTTATTTAAATTTACTTTTATATAATTTCATGCTAACAATTTCGTGTATTGCATGAAAATATATACTAGTATTACACAAATTTCTATACTATAGAAGAACTTCATGGTGTAGCACATTAGGTATTTTTATACACGAAAATTTTACCATATATGCAAACGGGTGATTTCAATACTTCAATAAAAAAAGTATTATTATTAACATATTATCATTATTCACAGGGGCAGTTCTGAAGCTGTGCGGGGTGCCCAACCGCATAGGGCCTCAAACCTAGAAGGCCTCTTATTAAAAAATTATATTAAAATAGCATACTATTATAGTAGAGTAGTTGGTAAGAGTTATACTTTATATACTAATAGTCATATGTTCAAAACCTATTGATTACGTTTTTTCTCTCCTTTTTTATCTCTTATCAAAACAACTCTTTACCTTCCAAATATTTATTCTTACCTCATTTAATCTTTACACATTCATTAAATATCAATTATCACTAACTTAATTCAAAAATTTATTTAAAAATTGTTCAACCCTTTAAACTTTTACTCTTTTTAGTATTGGTCATCAATCTAATACTGTTTTTTCTCTTCCATTTTAATATTAAAAAAGAATGTTTAATATTTAACAACTTAATTTAAGTTTAAAAAAATCTTTTTTTATTTTAAATATGAAGGGCCCCAATTTAAAAACTTTATGAAAAATAAACAAGACATTGGAATTGTCTGCTCTGCCCCTGATTATTTGATTTGGTATCCAATAATGAAATATTTCAAGCTAAGTTCCAACCATAAACTTTTTCTTTGGCATTGGGAAAGTTGGACATCACCGGTAGGTGAATTCATTGATGAAACAGTTGTTAAAAGTACAACCAAGTATAAGTATTTGAGATCGATCATTCAAAGGGATGGGGAGATTGACGGAGATGTAAATCATTGTATACATGCGGGTTGGCTTAAGTGGCGAGCAGCTACCGCAGTGTTATGTGATAGGAAATTCCCAACCAAGTTAAAAGGAAAATTCTATCTAGCGGCAATCAGACCTATTCTGCTATGTGGGACTGAATGTTGGCCTGCAAAGAAGATTTTTGAATATAAGATAGAAGTTACAGAAATGCGTATGCTGAAGTGGATGTGTGGACACATATTGATGGATCGAATTAGGAACCAAGAGTTTAGGGACAAACTAGGGGTAGTCCCTATTTCTGAAAAAATATGCAAAAATAGATTGAGGTGGTTTGGACATGTGCATAGAAAGACTTTTGACGCCCCTGTGAGGTGGGTAGAAAGCATTATAGTAGAGAGTAAGAGGAGTTGATCTTGGGATGAGCAAATAAAAGTTGACTTACATGAGTTAAACCTCTCTGCGGACCTGACTAGGGATAGGGGTAGTTGGAGGTATCATATCCATGTAGATTACTGATGTCCTCTTAGATTAGCTTTTAGTGTTCTTGCCCTCTTGCTTTTCTCATTTCCTTTTTATTAGTTTTTTTTTTGTTTTCTATACTTTGTAGTTGGCTCCACTTATTTTTTTATTTTATTTATATATTTCCCGTGTAGTTACGTCTCTTTATCTTCCTCTAGCCGGGGGACTCCTTTAGCCGCGCTCTCCTTTATGGGTATGAGTTGCCGACGTCCTCCCTTTCCAGACCTTATCCTTAGTTTTCCTATAAGTGGGATATACTGGGTAGGATGATGATGATAATGATGTACATTCTTATTTTAATTAGTTGAGGTAAATGATTTTTTTGTAAACACAAGTAATCTATGTCGCTATTTTATAAGTTTATAAGTTTAACATTATATATCACTATTTAATAGAGTAAGAAATCGAGAGCAAAATTTACATATGAGTCTGCCAATGTCATGGATCAGGTGATCATTTGATTCAATATCAATATATATGTAGCTATAACACTGAAGAATGATACAGACTGTTTGATTCTATCTATACCAATATCCTAAATTTTTGCGTACATATAATATTTTATCTACAAATAGTGATGGGTTGTGTCTTGTATCAAATGTGCTCAGAATTGCATAAAACTCATCATAATTCATATTTTACGATTTATGATTCACGTGAATAGTAGTGAATTATGTAATACTTGTTTGATGGCATGCAGATGGGCATTACAAAGTGACATGCTTTCACAATTAGATTAGGGGTATTTTGTTGCCTATAAGAAAAGTATGTTACGAAGGAATTATGACTTAAATAGTTTGTCTTGTAGATTAATAATTTCCTAAGTTTAAAATGTAAAGCTTTAATTGGTAGTTGAAGTTAAGGACAATCTTATAACATTTAATGTTTATTTTTGGGTTTTTTAGTTTATGTGGAAATAATAATCATAAAGTGAGATTTTGGAGTAATTATTATCATGTCGATTCATTTAATACTAATAAATAATCTAATAATGTACAATGTAAACAATGATTAATCCAATAATCCAATGATAATCATCAATTATCACCAATAATCTCTTTGTAAACTCTCGATTGTATATATAATAATATGTACATATACAAATTAAAGTCCTAAATCTAAACTAATTACATTATTTACCAAGAACAAAAATTAGCAAGATACGCGACAATCTTGTCTTTCAATTGGCGCATTTCTCCATCTCTTAAAGGGCGTGTTTCCCTTGGAATGTCGTATAAAACCTATAATATAATATTAAATTAAATGATACATAAACATTAGATTTTACCAATACACGGATTGTAAGATATCGTCCATGTATTTGAGAGTGTAGTAGCCGCAATCAATGGTATTATCAGCTTGTCGAAAGCACTAAGAGAAAATAGATGTTAGTGCCAAATAATGTTGTGTGCCAAGTTTCGTGCAAAACAAACCAAGTTTGAGCTACTTTATGCGCGAAAGTGCCAAAAAAGCTTAAAAACCCATAAAATCGCAACTTGGCACGTAATTTCTACCATATGACTATGATTTTCAATTCTAACCACTTCAACACAATAATATATACCAAATAGTGTTGTGTGCCAAGTTTCGTGCAAAACAAACCAAGTTTGAGCTACTTTATGCGCGAAAGTGCCAAAAAAGCTTTGTCTTACCCGGAATGTTCATGAGAGTCCCGAGTATGGCATCGCATACATTTTTCTCTATATGCATAACTTCAAGATAATGCCTAACCTGTAGATCTCTCCAATATGGAAGCTTCCAAAAGATTGATTGTTTTTTCCATAATCGGTCTTCACCCCCTTGCACTTGCCCTGTTTTACCAAATACAGTCTCATCTCCCTTAACCTATTCATAAACCTCATAACCAGTCAACGGACGACGAGCTACACGGTTCTCAACCTCCCTGTTGAACATCTTCTTCTTCTTACGATATCGGTGATCTCGTGGGAGGAACTTTCGATGGTACATGAATACGTGTTTGCACTTAGGAATCCACATGGATTCCATGTCATCGATACATATCGGGCATGCTTTCTTCCCTTTGTTCTTATACCCCGATAAGTTACCATATGTCGGAAAATCATTAACGGTGCATAAAAGCATTGCACGCAAGGTGAACTCCTCATTAGCATATGCATCATACACGAAAACGCCTTCATCCCACATCTTTCTCAAATCCTCAACAAGAAGTGCAAGATATACATCTATGTCATTGCTAGGTTGTTTAGGACCCGAGATAAGAAACGAAAACATAATGTACTTACGCTTCATACACAACCAAGGTGGAAAATTATAGATCACTAACGGTACCGGCCAAGTACTAAGTTGAGAACTAAGATTGCCGAATGGGTTCATTCCATCCGTACACAGTCCGAGCCTTAAATTAGAACCTCATCCCAAAAAGTCTTATGCAACCTATCAATACTCTTCCACTCTAGAGAATCAGATGGATGTGTGAGCAAGTGACCTTTCTTCACCCTATCTGCATGCCATCTCAAATTTAACGCATATTTCTTTATAGAAAACCAGTGCTTGAATCTAGGTATTATTGAAAGATGCCACAATACCTTAGCTGAGGGCCCTTTAGCATCCCGAGCCACTTTACGCTTGTAGCGCGATAAGCCACACCTAGGACACTCTTCTAAGTTCTCGTTTTCATTCCGATACAATACAGAATCATTCGAACACACATGAATCTTCTAGTACTCTAAGCCGAAAGGACACATGAGCTTTTTGGCATAATATGTATATTCTAATAAGAATATGTTTTAACCCTAATAATAATAAATGTAACCATAAACAACCCTAATTAAACTTAATTTACAAACTATAAAATAATTAATATAAATTTAAAACATAAAAACCACAACTACATACACATTCATAAATAAAATGAAGAAATTACTTAAAAATATTAAAAAAACATGAAATGTATGGTAAATTTTAAACTTAAAAACAACAACCACATACACATTCATAAATTATGATAAATTTAAGCCTAATATACAAAATCAAAATGAAAATTATACCTTGAATTTTCGTGGGTTTTGGGTTGTATGTGTATTAACCTATACAATGAAAAAAAATTAGTATAAAAAAAAAACTAAGCCCTAAAACATAATTAATGAAGCTTGAACAATAATGGGTTTGAGAACTAAGCTTTTAAAAATTATACCTTGAAGAAGAGCAAGAATTAAGCCCAAATTTTGTGGGTTTTCGTGGGTTTAAGAAGAGCAACAACAAAGAGCGTTTCAAGCAGCAGATGATGAAGAAGAGCAAGAAAAGCAAGAATAGCAAGAATGATCAAGAAGAGCAAGAACTAAGATGATGAAGAAGAGCAAGAACTAAGATGATGAAGAAGAGGGTTTGAAGAGCAAGAAACTGTTGTCGGTTTTTAAAGAGCTGGTTTGAAGAAGATGAAAACGTATGTTTAATGAAACAGAAGAGGGTTTTGCATTTTAACGTTATAAGGCGCGTTTTTGAAAGTATTAAATGCTGCGGGCATGCCAAAAACCACAGCATTTAAGTTGTCCAAGTGATTAATTGCTGCGAGCAAGCGTAAAACCGCAACATTTGAGTGTTTATTTTTTTTCTTCTAATTCTTTTTCCTATTGTAGCAAATTATTAACAGCAGATACGTTTTTTTCCACTAGTGAAGCCACACTATGAAATTGTGGGAAAGAGTGATTGAGAAAAAAATTAGACGAGAGGCAGTAATTAGAGAGAACCAATTCGGATTCATGCCGAGAAGATCAACCACCTAGGCAATTCATCTTTTGAAAAGACTGATGGAAAAGTATAGAGAGCGAAAGACAATTCATCTTTTGAGGAGACTGATGGAAAAGTATAGAGAGCGAAAGAAGGATTTGCATCTGGTGTTCATTGACCTGGAGAAAGTGTACGATAGCATACCACGAAGCATCGTTTGGGAAAGCCTCAAGAATAGAGGTATTTCATGAAGGTACATTGAGGTAATACAAGACATGTATGACAGAGTGTCGACTAACATACATACACCGGTGGGTATGATAAAGTCTTTTCCAATTAAAGTGGGACCGCATCAGGGATAAGCACTAAGTCCTTTCATTTTTACGGTCATTATGGAGGAAATCTCTAAATCCATCTGGGAGACCATACCATGGTGCATGCTTTTCAATGACGATATAGTTTTGGTCGTAGAAACCAAGGAGAGGCTAATAGTAAATTGGAAGAGTGGAGGGAAGCCTTGGAGGGTAAGGGGTTGCGCATAAGCCGTACGAAGACAGAATACTTGCGATGCAATTTCAGTAGGAAAGAACCGATAGGGGAGCTAGAGGTGACCATAAGGGGAGAAGTTGTTACATGTACATCTAAGTTTAAATATTTGGGATCGGTGATTCAGAGTAATGGGGAGATTGATGGAGACGTTACTAATCGTATACAAGCAGGTTGGCTTAAGTGGCGAGCAACAACTAGAGTGCTTTGTGATAAAAAGTTTCCGAGGAGATTAAAAGAGGAGATTAAAAGGTAAATTTTACCTTATAGCAATTAGGTCGGCGTTGTTGTAAGGGACATAATGTTGACCCATAAAGAAGGTTTTCGAATAGAGGATGGAAGTAACAGAAATGCGTATGCTGAGGTGGAGGTATGGTAATACTATGATGGATAAGATAAGAAATCTGGAGTTTAGGAAGAAGTTAGGGGTTGCACCTCTGTAACACCCCAGAATTTCTGACCCCTTAACGGTTTTGGTTTTGGGGAAGGAAGAAGCGAGGCAGAGGAGAAGAGAGAAAGAAGGAGAAGGAGGAGAAAGGAAATTCGGGTGTTACAACCTTTCTCCGCAAAGATGCGGGAGAACAAGTTGAGATGGTTTGGGCATGTGTAGAGAAAAACCTATGACGTCCCAGTAAGAATGATCGAATGCATCATAGTGGAGGGCAAGAAAAGTCGAGGAAGACCTAGGAGAACGTGGGAGGAACAGATTAAAAGTGACCTACATGAACTTCACCTCTCCAAGAACCTCACCAAGGATAGGGGCAGTTGGCGGCACCTTTTACCCATAGTTTGTTATTGTTCGTTGCCTTTAATTATCGCTCTTTACCTCCTTCTTTACTTTTATCTTTATTATTAGTTATTTGTACGTATTCTATTTATTCTATTTGTAAGTTGCAGGTTTCATATCTTTGAAGACCTTTCTCGAGCCGAGGGACTCTTTGACTGCACTTTCTTCTATGGGTATGAGCTACCGTCTTTCTTTCCTCCCCATACCCTGACCATAGTTTTCTATGAGCGAGATATACTGGGTATGATAATGATGATGATAGGTAAGCCAATTAAATATACTAGTCTAGGTAGTAGTGTTTATTCAGGTAATTAGATTGATTTCGAATCACGGATAAAGTACTTTAAACTGGTTTAGAATCGAGTCTCATGTCCGAATTGATTTTTACATATCTTCTTGATGACCGAAATCTTCAAATAATTTGAGCTTTGAAAGGGGCTTTTCATATGATCTTCTACTCTCACCAGCTCATGCTAGTGTTTTCCATTTAAATTTTGACATAAATTAAAATAAATGAAAATATTCAATTTAACTTATTATGTTCTATGTTCATCTAATCTTCAATCAAAACGCAAACACAATCTACTTATATCTATTTTCATAGAAATAGAACACAATACAACATTCAGCTAATCTCTTGAGAGACCGTATCTTTGAGAGACGTATCTCAAGCTCAGGTCATTAAAGATTAATGCCTACTTACATTATCCTTAATGCTTACTTACCGTATTCTTAATGCCTATTTTTAATATCTTAAATGTCTACTTACATCATTTTTAATGCTTACTTATAATATTTTAAAAAATATATAGTAAGTCTGCTCATTTAGAGATGGTCTCTCACAAGAATTTGAGTTTTATTCTATTTTGTAGAGAGTGTAATATGAACAAGTGTGAATAAAAGTAATAGCCCATTAATTTATATATTGCCAATTACACATGATAACTCATAGTTACCATGTCTAATATTCCTAAATAAAAATATCATCTAATTAAAATTAATATATGATCTATAAAGGAGGCAAAAGTAGGAGACCAATCAAGCCCGAAGGCCATGTTTGGTTCTAGATAAGGGAGGCCATTAGTTCATTCCCATTACATAGAGTGGAACAAGTTAAGACAGGAATCATCAATAAATGTTATATATATACATAAATTGTGTCATATAGATACAACTCATAAATTATATACTCTTTCAATCATTTTGTCCCATTTGCTTTTGACACAAAAATTATATAGCTGAGTAAATTGAATTAAAGTAGTAATGAGAAATTAAAAAATAAAAAAGAGAATGTTAAGACTTTAGAATAACACTGTGTTTAGATAGAGAGAAATGACAGGAAAGGAAGGGGAAAAATTTGAAAGGATTGTGGTCCTTTGTGTTTGGATAACAAAAATGAAGGAAAGAGGTTTTGAGGGAAAATATAGACAAATTCTGCTAAAAATATTATTTCTCCTACAATGAAAATATTTAAAGGAAATACGCTTAATTTCTTTAATTTCCTTTTAAACAAACAAGTTGCACCCTTCCTCTTTACCTTTGGCCCTACCCTTCGATTCCTTTCCGTTTCCTTCTTTTTTTTCTCTTTTAATTTACTATCCAAGCATAGTCTAAAAATGGTAAATTTCTAAAATAAAAAATAAGACAAATTAAATGTTACAGACCATAATATGTGTTGTATTGGAGCCACATGATAGAATACTAGTAGAACGTAAGTAGTTACTATAATTGGGCAACTACAAATGAATGGATTGGAGAGAGACCCTCCAACCACCTTATTCAGTATATGTGGCTTTCCTTTGCTGTTCTTGGCCCGTTCTCTTCTCTGTAATAAATTTTTGCTAATCAAATGTAGGTTAAAACCATGCATATACTATTTATAATTCTGTTGGGTGTTTAGTTCTAAGATTGGGGTTTGGGACAGAGACATTCAAGGAAACATCTGTCAAAGTTGATGCGTGCACTTCATGTCCTCTCAGTCTAGATTAATTCAATCCAATCCATTTCTTGCTTTTGCCTTTTCAATTTCATGGTTCATCTACTTTTGTTTGTGTTGGCTTGTCAATTGTGTACTTTGGATTCATTAAAGTGGTCTTTTCTTTGGTGGAAAATAATTTTATGGACATTGTTTTTAATGGGAAATACAAATGAATCTACTTTTATTTCTCAAAAATTCTTGAATGAACGGTCTCATGGTGAGATCATCTTTATTGTGAGTTAAAGTGATTAATTAAAGAAATTGACTAATTATATGAGTTTGTCTCATGGTGAAAATTCATACAAGACAAGTTGTTCTTTTGTTAATTTGATGTGAACTAATATGATGTTTTTGTACATGTGTAAGGTATCTGATCGATTTAAGTCTTTTTAATTAAAGAGCCTCAAATCTTAGTTGGTATTGATTCACAATTTCTTCGATTTAGTTTGATTTTTTGATTTTACGTCTCAAAAGAATGAAAAAAAATATATATAATAAATATGACATTAAAAATTATTATGTATTTTTATTCTGTCAATGATATAATTCTTTTGAAAAAATGAAAAAGTTGGGAACGAAAACTGGATTAAATAAATTGTTTTTTCATTTCTACTTTTGAGAAATTTACTTGACTTAATAGATGCATGAACATAAAAATTCAAATGTATATAAGATAAGATGATATGATATCAATGCATATAATATCATCAATGCATATAATATATAAATTAGCTAATTTGGAATGAAATGATTCATTATCTTTTAAATTTCTCAAATATATATGGTGTTATAACTTCAAATATATTATGTTATAATCCAAAATAAATTATGTTATAATTCCAAATATATGCTGGTATAACACTAAATATATTATGTTATAACCTCAAATAAATGATGTTATAACCCCTAATATATTATGTGAATTTTCACATAACACTTATACGTGCGCGTCAGTTTTTTTTAAATTAATATAATGGACTGGACTTTTGAGAACCATCTTTACAAAAACGGACTCAAGTAAGAATTCTTAAATATTATAAGGGTTTATGACCTATCTCACAAGGGTATATGTTAAAAGAATTTTCAAATTTTAAAAAAAATTAAGATGATTCTCATAATATTTTTTTCTTATTTACAATAATTATTATAGATAAAAAAATAATTATGTCCAAACTCGAAAAAAATATATAAGAGAATTCTCTTTTATAATGTTGATTAATAAACGTAATTAATATCCCTTATAAGATGTATTGTGGGCTTGTGGCATAGCTTAAACAAATCGATATTATGATTTGAAATTTATTAGTAAAATATCATTACTACCTTAATTATCTTTCATAATGATTATTTTCCTTTCATGCTGGAATAATTTTGACTTTTTGACTAAATAACCGAACCCCATGTAAATCATGTAAACAATTCAGTACGAACTACTAATTTGAAGTATGAACCAAGGTTTAGGGATACTGAAATCGAAAATGGAGGGCATCAAGGATGAGAGGGAAAGATTTAAGCAAGTATATGAACTTCTCAAGACAGAGTTGCTCCAAGATTCTGCCTTTGAATATGACCATGTCTCCTGTCAATGGCTCCACAAGGTTACTTTTTTTTCATTCTCAAGTCTTCAGTTTTCAAATTATTTACTCCTTTCTTGACTTCTTTTTATGTTCCATTGCTTATTGTTGATTACAGATGCTGGATTATAATGTTCCTGGGGGTGAGAATCATTGAAATTTCTGTAATTTTTTTGGTGTAATTTCAAGCTTTTGGTTTTTCAGATTTTGGGTTTTTTTGGTTTTTAGATTTTGGGTTTTAATGTCTAATCAAGTTTTAATCTTTTGGGTTTTATTGTCTAATAAAGTTTCAATCTTTTGGGTCAGGAAAACTCAATAGAGGGCTGTCTGTGATTGAGAGTTGTAGGTTACTAAGTGATGGAAAACAGCTTGATGAAGATGAGCTTTTCCGTGCTGCTGTTCTTGGTTGGTGCATTCAATGGGTATGCTTTTGTATTTCAACTTATTTGCCCCTGTTCCCGAGTATTGGTGAATCATAAAAAGATAGAAAGTTAATCGTATTTTGTATCAATTGGAGCATGTAACACTTTTAGGATTTGGGTTTTGATTCTTGTAGCCCCCTCTCTCAGCCCCTCTATTCCCTCAGCCTATTCTATACTAAAAATAAGATACTAAGGGTTCAATAAAAGGGCAAGGAAGACATAATATGACTTAAAAGGCAAAACTGGAAAAGGATATGTAAAGTTTAGATTTACATGTCAAGTTAATAATTACTCGGATCGATACGATACGAAGTAATTTAATGAACGATAACGTTTACAGTGAACTAGTGAACTAACAAATGTTTGACAAAAAATAAAATTGCAAAATGATACAATAATTTAAGGAGGTTCACCCAATGATGCTACGTCCTCCGTGGTGTGTAGTTGTTTGTCTGTATTATTTCAACGGAGTAAAACACTCTTACAAATGAAGTATTACAATTGAGTGAGAGATAAAACAAAGACTATGTGTTTGGCTTAAGGGTTGTGTTTGATGATATTTGGAAGAACAACTGAGCTTCTTATTTATAGGGGAGATCACACTATGCAATATTCAATACATTAAAGCTATGAATAAATGATAATAAAACAGCCCAAAGCACTTGAAGAGTCAAAGAAAGCATCGTAGGAGCGTCAGAAGATCCGTTCGACCAAAACAGAGGCTCGCTCGGTCGAGCGGGCTACAGCAAGCTACTGGAAGTATTCTGTTTGTTCACTCGATCCACCCAGGAGCTCGCTCGATCGAGCGACCTTCAGGAGGCATTCTGACAGCTTTGCTCGACCCAGCATAGTAGATTATCTTTTCCACTTCTTCATTAAGATTCATAACTCCCATGTTTAAGTCACACACATTAATCTCTTCATTACTTCAAGAATAATTCCATCACATTCAACACACATTAAGTTACTCACTTATAACACCCATTAACTTACTCCATAGGATTCCATTTGATGAGTTCACACACATGAATGTACAATCAATTTGTGCACTCAAGTCACCATACTTCTCAACATTAAGAAGTGGAAAAGGATATGTGGAGTTTCAAATTACATGTTGACATAGTAGAAAGCTGAAATAGTAGAAAGTTGAAATGAATGGAGGAAATTAACTCTCGTGGACGATCATTGAGACTGATCTATTAGTTATGTAGCCTATCTAATCTTTTGGTATCACGACTTTGGTATTGTTGTTGTTATTCTCATTATATGGAGTGTTAATGGTTATATGGTCTGGGTCCATGTAATAATTGGCTGATATACCTATATTTGTACTTTTCTATCCATACATAGCTAGTGTTATATTGAAAAAGTGACTACATTTATTAGAAAGACAACTATGGTTTCCTCTTCAGTCCAATTATTGTTACCTTGGTAGTTTTTTCCAACATCAAGCTCAAACCATTAGTTTTATTGTATTTATTTTAAAAGTTCAATTATTATGCCTTAAATTACGGAGAAGTTCTATTTGCTTATAGAATTTTTCATATATTCCCTTTGTTCAGTCAACATTTTAATAAAAACGGTGTCACTTTCACGACTTGTCATATCATTTATACTCTTTTGTAATCAATACGAGTATAGGAGAGGTTGAAAGGTCATATCCTCGTTAAATTTTTGAAGTCTTAGACTCTTAGGAGATATAGCTTTCACAAATCACAATTCGTGCATAACACCAAGCCTCCCTTTAAAAATAATTGGGGAGTCCAGCACAATTCAGTTATGACTGATGAAGTGCGAAGTGTGTTGTAGCCTTAAGACTAGGGCCTGCATAATTAAGCACATTAATGTTAGTCTGTACTTTGACAGTTTACAGTGTTGGATCCTGGGTAGTTGTTTCTGATTGATCGTTGATTTGAAACATCATTTGAACTTCACATAAATAAGTGCTCATGATTTAGTAAACCTTTTAAAGTGTCTCATGGAATCCGTCTAGAATAGAAAGAACCGTCAGACTGACTCTAATAATTTTCCTTTTGAACTGTTTTCTTATCTACTTTGCACACTCTATGTTTTCTGTTTCTTTACTTTTTACGTTTATTCTTGATTGACCCTCAATCCCAAACCATCATTATTGACACTGTAGTCATTATATTTTTTTGCAGTTGGTGGGTTGTGTGCTCGTGTTTGATGATGTTTTGGATAACTCTCATACAAGGCGTGGCAAGCCTTGTTGGTATAGATTGCCAAAGGTTTATGCCGCAATTCTCCGCCTTTCTTCTCTTCCTGCATTTTGTAGCAGCTTTGTAATATAGGTTTGTTTACAGGTTGGCATGATTGCTTTAAACGATGGCATTCTACTTTGGAATCATATTAACAGGATTCTTCGGAAACACTTCAGAGATCAACCGTATTATGTAGATCTTCTTGATTTGTTCAACGAGGTGGATGTCTATTTTTTTTTATTTAAAGACTTCATGATTTGTTTACACCGGGATAGTTACAATTTGATTTTTCTCGTCCTTCTTTTATGTTTTAATACAGGTGGAGTACCAGACAGCTTGTGGAGAAATGATCGATCTAATAACTACTCTTGAGGGTGAAAAAGATTTGCTGAAATATACTCCAGACCTGTAAGTGTGAATTTCTTATGTGGACATCGCAATGTGAATTGTTAACAAGAAAAATATCCATTTTGTCATAATATTTAAGTTTTTTGGAACATTATATAATTTAAAGTTTATACAGACCTTTTAGAACCAAATACATATTTAATAAGATTATAATGGTCGATTTGTTAGAATAACAACTTATAATGGTCGTTAATACATAATTTTGAAGCTTATGTTATTAATTGGGTTTTGCGGAACAATAAGCTCACATCTGTTACAAAACGACCATTATGTAATGGAGCGACCTCATTTTCATTCCATGCATAGCAATGACTTCTGATTATTTTTGGCATATAGGAGCGGAAAGCTGGACACATAAATGAGTGGTAAAAGAGGATCACATGTTCATACAATATATGATATATCCCATCTTGGCTTAAGGTTTTGGCATTGCTAATTTCATTCCAATAAATAAATCATGATGGTAATCATGCACAAATTATCTCAAAGTGTACACATTTCCAAAAAGAATTACTAGATGAAACTTGCCAATATTTTCTCCTTTCTTTTTTGTTTTTCTATTTTTTTTCATTACAGCTCTTCCTCCCATGATAAAACATATCTACTAGATTGCGGCCGCATCGAAAATGTTTTTGAGGTTACCATGACCACATTATAGGACGTGATAACTGCTACACAATCCGCATTGACCGTGAAAGTGATTTTGCAACCATCACCGCAATTGCTACTGCATTCAAATTTTTGCAATATACTTTTTTCCTAGCGAGGGATTATTTTGGGCAGACTGCTACACAATCCGCATTGACTGCGAAAGTGTTTTTGCAACCATCATCGCAATTGCGACTGCATTTAAATTTTTGCAATATACTTTTTTCCTAGTGGGGATTATTTTGGGCGGACTACCCTTATATCAATTATTCCTAACAATTTTCTTAGGGACTAAGTACACTACAGGGCTACAACTATAGTTCATATATAACTCATGGTCTATGTTACTCGGACTTTTCATTTTGCTTCACGTACCCGTGCCCGTTCCTTAATCTTCGGACATTGGTATGACACTTAGACACTTCATTTTAGACGTAAAATAGAATATTTAAACGTATCTAACACTTGGAACACGTACTAGTATCCAACATCAGTACTCGAGTCCAAGTAACATAGCTCATGTTTGATTTCTCATATTCTTTGTTGTTAGTAACCTTTGTCAACTTCATTTTCATGTTGTTTAGCTTTGACCGTTTTATAAAGTCATTTTTGTTCCATTTTACTAGCTTAGTTGATTATATCCTGCTTGCAGTCAGCGCCGCATCAGCAAGTTCAAAACTGCTTATGGAACATTTTATCTCCCGGTGAGTCAATTGTCTATCTTTGTTTTGGAGTATTTTGTTTTCATTCCTTGACACTCAAGGTCCATCAGCTGTTGCTCCCTCCCCTGCTCTTTATGATGTGTAATCATGTTGCATTTGCATCATGCTTGATCAATTAAAGGTTTAAAATGTTTTAGACCTATTCTTGATGAGCACATAATTTTCAGATGATAAGCATATATTCCATTTTTTGAGCACTTGGTAGGGCAAGTTCTAGCTTGCATTGATGAATGGCTTGAATGAGCACTAGAGTCTCTCGTTCGAGCAGCTTGGGGCAGCAGCATGCAGATTCTTAAGAGCATGCTTTGCTTGAACGAGCAGGGGATGTACTCGTTCGAGCAAACCATGTCAGACCTTGTGTTTGCTGCTGCCACGCTTGTATCATTTGGGGATCCCTATGTTTTGCTTCTTTGACCTTCCTAAGTCTATAAAAGGGTCTTATCGGTCAGATGAAGAGATAGGAAAGCTGTGCAAGGAAGCTTTGTGGGTTGTTGAATCTTTTAGAGAAACTTTCGTGTAATTTGTCAGAAACTCCATTAAAGTTTTAGTGAGCTCTAGTGAGTGAGCTTTTGTGAGTGTATTCTTGTAATCGTTAAATATTAAAAGTACAAATTGTTGTTAATGGGGGACTGGGAGGGTACCTTAAGGTATCATCACGTTTGTGTTTCTTGCTTTGTTCTTGTATAGTTTGTGTGTGCTCTTGCTTTGCCTCCGTTTTCTCTTGTTTCTTAATCTTTTTCTTTTTCGTTGAGTGTCCAAATTCACGACATTTAGCTTTTGTCCTTAGGCCTTCAGCCAGCACTTAACATTTTCCCCCATGTATATATCGTATTCGTATACATCAACATTTTGTGTTCTGATTTCTGTGCAGTTTGCCTGTGCTTTGCTCGCTTCAGGTAAAAAACTGGATGATTATATAGACGTGAAGGACACCCTTCTTGAGATGGGCATCTACTTCCAAGCACAGGTATCCTTATATTTATAGCCGGAAGATAATTTAGATGTCCCGATTGACCATTTTTGTTACTCAGGAAAGGAAATAAACTGTGCATTTAAATTGGCTCAGAATCATCCCTTTTCTTTTCGTCTAAAGTAGAGCTGGATGAATACCTACTTTTTGATTTATTTTCTTCTGTTCCCTCTTTTGGGAGGATAGACGGGGACTGGTGGCTGTCACATGGTACCCTTGTAATCGCAGCATGACTTGATCTTGTTCACTGTCACATGATTCACTAATCTCTTTGCGAATAAAAAAGCGAATTATGGTCGATTTTGGGCTATTTCAGGGTCATTTTGAGCGAATCGTGAATTTAAAAAAACGAAGTAACTGGTGAATCATGTTACACTAATCTTGATGCTACTGTGTTGCTACTTTTATGAGCTACTAATTATAGTGCAAAAATAAGACCACATTACATCGCATCATAAAGGTTTTCAAGAAAAACCGAACCGTTATTTCCTACACTGTAAAAGGTATAAAAAACTGCATTTTTGGCGGTTTTGAAGAGCATCTCATGCTTTCAGCCGATATTTAGCTTTATGATAACCACATCACTGCTGTAACAAACTAACAGCGGTCCATGTCTCCCTGGTTCATAGTATGTATATATTGTTTACATGTTAGTTGTTAATGACACTAAACTTAAAATGAACAACTTGGAACCTTTTAATTGGAGTCTCAGGTGTTGCCTTTTTTTGGTATCACCTTTACGTGCAAGTTCGGGTTGATCGTTTCTAATGGTAAAAGTTCTTAATCTGCTTTGCAGGACGACTATTTAGACTGCTACGGTGATCCTGAAACGGTTGGCAAGGTAATCAGTGTGTGATGACCTTATTGTTGTGCGACAGCGGAAGCAAAGATCGAAAAACAATAACGGAAAGCAATAAAAATTCAAACAAACAATAAGGAAAATCACACCGAGAAATTAACGTGGTTCACTATCAACGTGATAGCTACATCTACGGGCGCCAAGAATAAACTTTTCACTATAAATCGGGATATTACAAGATGAACGAGAAACCACAACAATGGCTCTCCAAGCTTTTTCTCTCTTAGTTTTCCTCACTTTGTGTTTCATGCATCATGCCCTAATTCTAATTACAAGAGGGGTTTATCTAGTTTGCCACTTAATAAAAAGAAATTAGGTTAACAATTACAAAGAAACCGGCTCAAAACCTAAATAACCGTCAAAAGAATGTGCGAAAACTAAAAACCCGTAAAAACTGCACAAGTCGCGGTTCGCATACTAGTTCGCGGCCCGCGACCTACTTGTTTTCCAAAACAGTAGCTTTTCCATTAGAAACTCGCGACACGCGACCAAACGTACGGCCTGCGACCTGAGCGTCTTCCAATCCAATAGCTACCCCGCGCACTTCGATTCATCTCTTGATTTCATCTTAAAACCTGATCTTAGACTCGGTTCGAGTCACAAAATCCCAACACTTACTCAGGACCTATAATATCAAACGATATCTAGGTTTTGATTTGCATTTGATTGTCTTTTGTGCATCAGATTGGATCAGACATTGCAGATCACAAGTGTTCATGGTTGGTCGTGAAAGCTTTAGAGCTTAGCAACGATGAGCAGAAGAAATTGTTACGTGTAATAATGCTATTTCTTCTTATTAGCCCTTCGTTTACACAATAATCTTAATAGCACCCAAAATACCTTGATAAACAACTTTTTTCGTTTACAGGATAACTACGGAAAACCAGATCCTGAAAATGTTGCATCAGTGAAATCCCTCTACATAGACCTCGATCTTCAGGTAGAATAATTGAAACTAATAGTACGTACAAAAACACAAACAATTGTTGCTAATACTTTTTTCCTTGCTTGTAGGGCGTTTTTGCTGAATACGAGAAGAATGTTTATGAGGAACTAAAAGTCCGCCTTGAAGCTTTTCCGAGTAAAAGTGTGCAAACTGTACTGAAGTCGTACTTGGTTAAAATCTACAAGAGGCGGAAATAGGTATTAAAGAGCGTCATTAACGGATAAAATCTTTATTACGTCATCTTGGCTCCTTAACTCGAGCACTAACAATATGCATGTCCCTGACTAGTAACGGCATGTTGGCTCGGTCGACGAAACTGAGCTACTAATTATACAATAATTTATGGCACTGCACAAATAAGCACCTCAAACAATAAGTTGAAAATCCTTTTGTGATCCATCAAAATATGATTTTGCAATCATGAACATCATCATGAATATTCTTATTTTGAACTTGAACTCATGATCCTAACACGGGTATGAAGTATCTATCTTTAAACATGAATTTTAGATCGCAGGCCGTTAAGTGGGGGCCAAAATTACTATTCAAACAAAAAAAATAAGTGAATTTTAACCTCGTTTACTCTTTAGCATTAACTATATTTTTTATTTTTATTGTATAAATTAGACAATATTTTACTCTAAATTAAAGATTTTCTTAATTTTACCGTAGAATTCAATTATAAATAATATAGATATCATGCAAAAAGTGATCTATGTTCAAATTGAGACAAAACTCAATTTACAGTGATAATAGCCTACTACATAGGAAATACTATATTTTCGTAACACTAATATCCAAATAAGAAAATACTCCCTCCGGTTTTCAAAGGTTGCTACATTCACTGTAGCAATAGAAACCAAGGAGAAGGTATCTTGCCCATATTGCCCTGATTTGAAGTAACAAAAAAGCATATATTTAAAGTGGTTTCAATATTAATTGGGGCAGGAATAAGAGCGACTACAAAATTTCTAATGTAAAAAGTACACAGAGCCCACAAGTTTGGGCGGAATTTACTTACCTCCCCAAAAGTTTCAACATTTTGGCGGTAATTTCTGGGTATCAATACCACCCTTTAATAAAGTAAAAAAAAAAAAGAGAAGAAGCATACAATAGTTCACATAATTACAACACTTACACACAATACTTCATTGTAACTAATAGTTGAAACACTGCACACACTTGCACATTTTTTAGTTGTAGTTCCCTCCCTTGTTATGGATTGTTGATGATTTTTTCTCTATTTGTTGGATAGTTTTTTCTTAGTGTTGATGTTTTGTATTGCTTCTAAGCTCTTGTCGGTGGTGGTTGTTGCTTGATTGTTGAATTCTTGTGGCTTGAATTGACATGGAAGATCACTATTTTCACTTGGGTGTTGATGAGTTGATATACCTGAAAAACATGCTTGAATCAGATTCAGATAATGAAGAAGTCTACACCTTCTCATCAGATGATGAAGAAGATGAAGTTTTTGAGAATGAGTCAAACACAACTTTTGTAGATGCTTCTGTTCAATTTTATGAAGAAGAAAATATGCATATAAACACTCACAACACAAGTAATCAATGCAAAAAAAACTAAAATTGATAATCAGACAAGGAAAAAATTAGCTCAGGTCTTATTGCACTCTGCCAATGAGCATGTTGAATTGTCTAGGGATACCATTTCCAAAGTTGCATTTGACTTTGGAAGACACAAAACAACAATTAGCAGGTTTTGGAATAAGTTGGTTAAATGGCAAGCACTTAATGGCTCTCTAATTGATGTGAAACACAAGAAAAAAGGAAGGTGTGGGAGGAAAGAAAGAGAGTGTGATGAAGAACGATTAAAAACAATCCCCCAGAAATAGAGAACAACCATCAGACAATTTGCGGAAGCATTGGGTGTAATACACGGTGTCATAATCCGTCTTTTGAAGAGGGGAATCATTAAATCTCACACTAGCAGTATGAAACCCTCGTTAACTGAAAGCATAAAATACAAAGAATGGAATGCATTTTGGGCATGATAGTTTCAGAGTCACTTCCAGGGACAATTCATCAACCTCCAAGGTTTCAACTTTTATGTAATGTGGTAAGTGGTTCATACAGATGAGAAATGGTTTTGGTTGAGCAGGTTAGTTCAAAGGTACTACTTGTAAACAAATGAAGAAGAACTAATTAGACACGCCCAAAGCAAAAATTTCATACCCAAGGTAATGTTTATTGCAGCAGTAACTAAGCCACAATTTAATTCAAATAATGCATATTTGATGGGAAGATTGGTATATGGCCTTTCACTGAAGAGCACATTGGCAAAAGGACTTCTGTCAATAGAGAAAAAGAGACATTGAGATTAGAGCTAGGCATTTAGTGAGAAGGGATATAATCGGGCAAGCTATAATAACACAAATCATTCCAGTAATAAAGGAAAAGTGGCGAGCTGAGGGTACGATCCAGGCGGCTAACACAAATGGGTTCAATATGCACCTAATATGTCAACCTGCCCAAAGTCCTGACTCAAATGTGCTTGATTTAGGGTTCTTCAATGGAATACAATCACTTCAACAAAAAAAGTTCCAGATGATCTAGATGCATTATTAAAATCTGTCCAAGAAGCTTTTGATGAGTATAGCCCAAAAAATTTACATTTTAATTGGTTGCAATTGCAATATGTTATGATTGAGATTTTGAAAGTAAAGGGTGAAAATGGTTACAAAAATCCACATAAAGGCAAAGCAAAGCTTGATAGGATTGGTCAAGTACCATATCAAGTCACAGTTGATCCAGAACTTTTGGATAGATCTAACGAATATTAAATGAAGGGATGTTTGAATTTGTGCAAAGAGAATAAGATCCAAATGATATTGTGAGGTAGAAATTTTGGGATAAACATGATATTCAGGGGAAAAGTTTGTAAATTTTGGGTTAAGATATGTAGGGGAAAAGTTTGTAAATTTTGGGTTAAAGATATGTAGTGGAAAAATTTGTAAATTTTGGGTTAAACAATCTGTAGAAAAAAGTATGAAACTTTATGAAGTAGAAAGGGAAAAGAAAGCTAAGGTTAGTTCTTTTGAAAGCTTCTTTTTGCAAAATGATTGTAGCAGCCCAAACAAAAACCTCTTAAATCACACATGAGTCAAGAATATAGAATGAACTCAAGCAAACACAAGGCTATTAAATCAATACACACATCTAGGCACACAAACTCTATTGACCATTCTAGAACTTGCCATTTGATCATTAAAAACTTTCATCATTTTTAAATCCCTTTTATCTCTCAGTATTTGACTTCATAGATATAACTTATTGGCATTGGCAAACAATAAAATTTCATCATAGCCAACAACACTTTAAACAACAACCCAGCAAACAGTCCAATATTACATGAATTAAGTATAACAAAACAGTAAATCAGCGGTAACAATTAATCAACATCAAACCATGACATTATTATGCAAAATAAAGGAATTGGGGTAAGTGATACTCTCATGTTTGCAGAACAAGTGTGGATGCTCCTTGCTAAAGACTCGAAAAATATTGAGAAATTCATTAGGCAACACAAATTTTTTTCAAAAATTAGCCCCTTTTAATTCTAAATCTTCAACCATCCTTTTTTTCACTTGTTCTTCTCTTTGTAGCATGTCAACTGTAGAAGTCTTTCTTTTCCTACCCTTCATAGCTACAAAGTGAAACCCCAAAACCCTACTCAATTGCTGAAAATTCAAGACCCAAAAAATAAATTCAAAACCCTAAAAATTGAAAATTGATGCACAATCGAGAACCTAAAAAAAATCGAAACTGATGCACAATCGAAACCCTAAAAGATCGAAATATACTCTCCAAACCCAAAAAGTTCGAATCCCTACATATTCCCACAGTAAAACTCCCATACAAGTTGAAAAGCAACAACTATATTTGCACCCAATGATTGATCGAACACCATAATTGAAAAGATGGAGAAATTTTAATTGAAAATTCTCAACAAATTTAAGGTTTTAAGGTGAAGAGCTCATGCTTGAAAGAGAGAAAATGAGAGGAAATGGATTTATTCAAAGGTTGGGGATGAACTGTGATGACTTAATCACCTTTCTTTTAATGCTTAATTAATTTTAGTTAGGAAATGGAGTAGCTGGAGAAAATTTTTTCTCTTAATGTTTAATTTTAGTATTTCATGAATTAATGAGATGGGTTGGGAATAATTTTTATTTAATGTTTAAATAAGTAGGGTAATAAAAATAATAGTAAGGGTAAAATAGTACTTTTAATAGTTTTTTTAACCAAAAATGAAAAGTGTAGCAACTAATAAGATAATTCCATTTGAAAAAAGTGTAGCAACTATTAAAAATCAGAAGAAGTATGATATAATGGATAAAATATTTTAAAATTTTAAAATAGAGCAAATTTATTAGACATACTTCTTATAAAGGTCAAAAATGAAATATAGTAATCGTATAAAAATGTTCAGATCATATCCATTAATTTAAAAAATTTACTCAATCTTATTACCGATTATATTTAACTCAACTATACCTGAGACGTACACCTCGTAAAATAACAATTTTAATCTCGTATACGCACGAAATATATACAAAACGATTTTCAAAAGGGAGGGAAATCTAAAAGTAAAATATAAAAGACGAAAAAGGATAATGAAAGAAAGAAACAGAAAACGGAAAAATTGGGTACTGTTCCAGGTACCCACTTTTCGTCTTCAACAAAAGTCTGCGTTTTTCTTTTTCCCGTTTTCGTAACCGCTTCAATCCAATTTCCAATTTCATCTTGTTTTAGGGTTCTAATCAATTTCATCTTTTGTCAATCCCCTTTATACATCAACTTCATAATTTTTTCTTCTTTTTGTATTCTTTGATGAGTAAACATAATTACTTTTTAGGAGTAATATTCAAATTTACCTGTTTGGAGTTCCATTTATGATCCCAAACTCCCTTTTTTTCCCACGCATTTCTTTCATAATATTCAATTTTGATTTTTGTTCTTGAGTTTCTTTATTGGATCATTCTTCTTCTTCTTTTTATTCTTAAATTTCCTCTTCTTTGATAAATCAAGAAAAGAGAAGGAAATACTGATTATAATTATTGCTGAGGATTAATTTGTAGCTGAAAATAAAAATGAAATTAGTAGTGAAAGTGATAGAAGCAAGAAACATACCAGCAATGGATCTAAATGGGCTGAGTGATCCATATGTAAGATTACAAATGGGAAAACAAAGGTTTAGAACTAAAGTGATCAAGAAATGCTTAAACCCTTATTGGGGGGATGAATTTTGCTTTAGGGTTGATGATTTAAGTGATGAATTAGTCATTTCTGTTTTAGATGAAGATAAATATTTCAATGATGATTTTGTAGGTCTTGTTAAAATCCCTGTTTCTAAGGTTTTTGATGCTCCTGATAAGTCTCTTGGTACTTGTTGGTACCCTTTGCAACCCAAGAGTAAAAAGTGTAAATCCAAACAGTGTGGTATTCTTCTTTTACTTCACTCTTCATTTTTCATTTTCTTTATTAAAAGTTAGGGATACAATTTATAATACTTTCATTACTTATGAGTCACGTGGGTTTTTGTTTGCCTTAAAGATTTACTTTTGATTTTTCTTTTTTTGGCAATGTACCTTATATTTTATTTGGTTCTCATTTATCATTGTATCTCTAATTTTAGGAGATTTTGGTAGGAGAAGTGCAAATGAAATGGAATGGTAATGCTTTAAGAGGGGTAATGGTATTGTTAAGTATTATTATTGTTAGTTGTTTGGTATAAAGAGGGGTATGAGTATGAGAATAGTGAGAGAAGGGATGAGAAGGATGAGTTTGTTTGTTTATTTGTTACTTCGGTGTTATTGTTGTAACAAAGTAAATGACAATTATGGAAAGATAATGGAAAGATTACCCACACAAACAATAAACATTAGGTAGCTTAATTCGTTTCCTTTTCCAACTCTCAAAATGAGCTACCAAACACCCCCTCCCCCTCATTGCCAGGGGTGGAGCAAATATTGATAAGTCATTTGAAGGTCCTGTGCAGTTTTTAAAAATTATGATATTTTACAAACAACTTTGTATTTTTAAACACTTAACATATACTACGTAATTTGATATTGAGGCCCTAACTTTTTAGGGCCTTGTGTGGTCAAAAATGTTGAACATGGTCAGAACCTCTGAGCAGTGGATGTTAATGAATAAGAGCTAAAAACAAATCAACTTTTGGGTTTAGATGGATGAATTTGTTCATTCTATTTTTGTTGTCTTTGAGTAATTGAATAATTATAAGCTGAACCCAAATTGGAATGTTGATACCCATGCATAATAAGAGTATAATCTATCCCTCATGTTTTTGGTTGCTTTAAAGAGTTGCATATGATTTTTTCAATCATTAATGCAACTTGTTTTATCGTGGATGATACTCATTTTAGTAGGAGCTAAGAATATCAATTTTCATCGTATGAAATGAATGAGTTTTTCAATTTTGCATGTAGCTGATGACAATATGCTATGATATCATTTTAAAGAAAAGAAAGCAAAATGCAAACTAAAGTTGCATTCTTATTGATCATACGGGTTTTTTCATTTTTTTAAGTGCTGATTTTAGCTGCACTTTTTCTTACATTTACATTCTTTTAGTACTGGCACTTTGAACTGGATGATACTTCTAGGCATGTCATGAATGAATGAATGAGCTAGCGACTGTTGTATATAGTCAACAACAATGTGATTAAGTGGTATTTATTTAAACAGATAAAATCTAAGCAAAAATGGTAATCTTGATAAATTTGAATATTTCTTGCAGATTTGCTCAGGGTTTCCTTTTCTTTGTCGTTTGTTGATAGGTGATATTTGCCTTCACATATATCTTTCTCAATATAGTTCTTCGGTGGAGTTGCCTAATGCTCCTTTGAAAACGCCTAGAAGAATTGACAGTGGAAAAGGTGAATCGGTTTCGTTATCTTCAAGTAGTGCCTCGAGATCATCGTCTCCTATGAGATTGGAGGCTACTTCTGCTAAGAATGATGATGAATTGCTAAGTCAGATGTCTGACCAAGCAGAAAGTTTCAAATCTGATCTCAACAAGGGGGTCTCTGATGAGTTGACACCTGCAGCCTCTTTTGATGAGTTGATGAAAATTATGGATGGGCAGGACAAGGGAAGTGAGCTTCCCAGCAACTTACCTGGAGGGGTTGTTTTAGATCAGCTCTACTCAGTCAGCTCCGCTGACCTCAATTCTCTAATTTTTTCACCCGATTCGAAATTTCTTGCTTCATTGGCAGAAGTTCAAGGAAGAACAGAATTGATTTTGGGGCAATGGGAATTTGATAATGAAAATTTGAAACGTCAGATCACCTACCTGACTGCCCCATCAAAATTATCCAAGTCTGTAAAGGCTTTCGAGACTCAAACTTATAAACTGGTCAATGGGAATTCGTTTGCAGTCTTGGTCAGCGTTAGCACTCCAGATGTCATGTATGGAAGCACCTTTAGAGTGGAGATGCTTTACTGCATCACTCCTGGGCCTGACTTGCCATCGGGAGAACAATCCACAAGGTTGCTGATATCCTGGGGGATGAATTTTGTTCAAAGCACAATGATGAAGAGAATGATTGAGAATGGAGCACGACCAGCCATCAAGGAGAGTTTTGTTCAGTTTTCTAATCTTCTGTCTGAACATGTCAAGCCTGTTGATCTGAAGGGAACTGGATCCCAAAAGGAACAGGTTTTGGCATCTTTGCAAGCAGAACCGCTGTCAGATTGGAAGCTGGCTGTTCAATACTTTGCTAATTTCACTGTGGTATCAACCATTATTATTGGAATTTATGTTCTTGTTCACATTTGCCTAACACCTCCTAGCACCATCCAGGGGCTTGAATTTGTTGGACTCGACTTGCCTGATTCTATTGGTGAAGTTATCGTATGCAGTGTCCTGGTACTTCAAGCTAAACGAATTTTTGAGTTGGTAGCACGTTTCATGCAAGCCAGATCACAGAAGGGTAAAGCTGATGAGCTCTTTTTGATAATGTGCACGATATAGCAATAGTAGTAAGCATAAAGTCGTAAATGTAGACTTCAGAACATTTCTTTTATCTATTTCCTCCTTTTTATATTTGCTACTACGAAGAATATTGCACACAATTTAGATAAGTGGAGAGGGGAGGTAACAATATGGGGCAAGTGGGAAGATATTGAAGAAAATGATGGAGAAAGTGGGAAGAGAGTGAAGAAAATGCGAGAGGAAGTGGGAGCAGAAGAAAAGTGAAGAAGTAGGTGGGCAACATACTTAAAATAGTAATGTTGCAACTGATATGGCACTTTCCAAAATGGAAAGTGTTGCAACTAATAAGAAACAAAGGAAGTATATGTTAATGCGTTGTCTGTGTATACTGTAACCTACTGACCTAACTTGTTCCTCATTCTCATTTGTGTATACTGTAATGTTGTTTTAGTTTCCTATTGACACAATTTTGTCATACATGTCTCTGCAGGCAGCGACCATGGAGTTAAAGCACAAGGAAATGGATGGCTGCTCACTGTTGCATTAATTGAGGGAAGCAACCTAGCAGCTGTGGACTCGAGCGGTTTCTCTGATCCATATGTGGTCTTTACTTGCAACGGAAAAACGAGAACGAGCTCAATCAAGTTCCAGAAGCTAGATCCTCTATGGAATGGTAAGCTTGTTTCCGCTTCTATGTCTTATCATAATTGTTCTCTGCTTGCCTTTCTAATTGGACTTGAGCTGAAATGGATATTTTTTGTTTGTGCCTTGTACTAAAATGCAGAAATATTTGAATTTGATGTGATGGATGAGCCTCCGTCAGTTCTAGAACTGGAGGTTTTTGATTTTGATGGACCTTTTGACGAAGCAACTTCTTTAGGTCATGCTGAAATAAACTTTCTCAGAACAAATATTTCAGAGCTAGCAGATGTATGGATTCCACTCCAAGGAACGGTAGCCCAGGCATGTCAGTCAAAACTGCGGTTAAGGATATTTTTGGATGACACACGAGGCGCTAATGCTGTCAGAGAATACCTTCAAAAAATGGAAAAGGAGGTTGGAAAGAAGGTAATGGGGTCCATTACGTATATAACATTAACGTTTAATTCCTTTTTTTTAGTACTTTGTCGATTTATTTACAACCATTGGGCTCGAATTTGCAGATTAATCAGCGATCCCCTCAGACAAATTCAGCATTTCAGAAACTATTCTGCCTTCCTCCAGAGGAATTTCTAATCAATGATTTCACTTGTCATCTGAAGCGCAAGATGCCACTGCAGGTGCTGTAGTTTTTGTATGCTTGAATTAGAGTAAAAGTCTTCATTGCTCATATAGTTTCACTTGCACTTTCAGGGACGTCTATTCCTATCACCAAGAGTAATAGGATTCCATGCTAGCCTATTTAGACATAAAACAAAATTCTATTTTCTCTGGGAGGACATAGAGGACATTCAAGTTGCTTCTCCTAATCTTTCATCAATGGGAAGTCCGACTATTGTCATAACTCTGCGGAAAGGAAGAGGTTTGGATGCAAAGCATGGGGCAAGAACTCAGGATGAGGAAGGGAGGTTAAAATTTTATTTCCATTCATTTGTGTCTTTCACCCAGGCACACAGGTAATTAATATCTTCCTGTAATTTCTGCTCTGGAGAGCTATTAGCTTCCATATTGTTGTAAAAAGAAACTCATACTGATCACTATTTTATTGGAAACTACCTCTTTGTTAGTTTGATTACTTATAAGGGTAAGGTTGCGTACATATGACTCCCCAAACCCCACATAGGGTGGGAGCCATTTAATAGCATTGGGGTAATGGAATGGAATATTGATCACTATTTTACCTCACTATCATTTAACCTGCATAAATATGGCGGGAATGGGGAAGTTGTGTTTTCTCAATTCTAAGAAAGTTAATGAATCTAAAAATTTTTGAAAAAATAAGCATTGAAAATTCAAATTAGGAACTCCGGTGGAATTTTTGAACTATGCATCTCTTGTTAAATGTTATCCACAATGACTTTTTAGTTTAAAGTGCCAGTCTGCTTTGTTTGACAGTCTAGATGTAATATGTGTTGATGAGGAGAGGTAACAAAATTAGTTGGAAGCTCAATTTGCAATTTTCTGGCAATTTTGCAGAACAATTTTAGCTCTTTGGAAGGCAAGATCCTTGAGCCCTGAGCAAAAAATAAAGATTGTTGAAGATTCTGAAACTTGTCTTCAGACAGATGAGAGTGGAACCTTTGTGGGTGATGAGGATGTAAGCTTGAATGAGGTTTATTCTTCTTCTCTGTCTGTTCCGGTGAGCTCTCTATTTCTGTTTCTCTGTTTTACATGCGCGCACACACACACACTCACACACCTGGTAGTAGGTAAAATATGGGCATACCATATACAGGGTAGTAGCTATCATGGGGGTTGTTTGATGTTCGTAAGTCGTAACTAATTCATGATTTTGGGAAATTATTACGCCGTTCCTAGAACAGATAGTAGATACCATGCTTTTAGGGAAAGGATTGTCAATCATGATTTTTGGGCACCTGCATTTATTTAGATGCTGATGACAGATGCAGGCTTCAGGATTTATGTAGGGTGCAAAAATGGTCTTGCACAAAGGCAATTGCTGCGTATTCATTGAATCAGAGACTGACTGGAGAATTTTGCGGTGTTTCTGGTGCTTAACGAGGAATTTCTTTGTGAAAGTTGAATTTTAGATACACCTACTTTGGCGTATATTTGACTGATTGTGCGACCCCATATTGTTGCGATTAAAGCTTTGGCTTTGTGGTGCATTGTTATGAACTTCTTGATTTACCTTTTGCTTTCTATGCAAACATAGTTCTCAATAGGATTGACTTGGCTATATCTGTTTGATGCCTCGTGGCTACTTTCTAGATGAACTTCTTGATGGAGATATTTAGCGGAGGCGTGATTGAGAGAAGAGTTATGGAGAAAACTGGATGTCTCAATTATACTTGTTCTTCTTGGGAATTAGAAAAGGATGTTTACGAAAGGCAAGTTTGCTACAAATTTGACAAACATATATCTCGTTTCAAAGGAGAAGTGACGAGCACGCAACAAAAATCTCCGCTCGCTGATAAAACTGGCTGGCTTATTGAAGAGGTTTTGACACTCCATGGGATTCCTCTTGGTGATTATTTTAATGTAAGGATGTGTTATAAATGTTCTTTCTCTATCATTTTTCTTTAGGGCTTAATCGTTTTCGTTTCATTTTTTTCCAGCTGCACCTTAGATACCAAATAGACGATAGATCAACAGGTTGTTTTGTGAAAGTATCGTTTGGAATTGCTTGGTTGAAGAGCACAAAACATCAGAAAAGAATCTCTAAGAACATACTTTCAAATCTGGCGGATCGCCTTAAAGTGATGTTCGCTACTGTTGAGAAAGAATATAATGGAAGATAAGAGTCTTCAATATGCTCAATCGTTTTTCCATCCGATACTGATTATTGTATTTTGACAGCAGAAATACAGCGTTACTCGTTGCTATCAGAAATCCATACTTCATTCTCAGTATGCAGCGATTCCGATGCAGAGCTTCTTGTAGACATTGCGGACTTTGCGATTCTCTGTGTGCTGATTAGTGCATATCTGTTCAACTGTACATCCAACTGTTCGTTGCAACACCAGATAAGAGTATAGATATCTAATTGACCGCAAGTTCTTTGAACAGTGATTGACGTATCCATTGAATTTTTATTGGATACAAAATCTGTGTCAGGTCCTATATTGTTGGAATTAAAGCTTGAACATTATAATTTTTGATGAATAATGTAAAGTCTTTTGAAATGTGGGACGTGCTTCCATGCCTAAATAGATGAAGATGATGAGGTTAGAGATGCTAATGACATATAATGTGCCCATGAGTATACAGTAATCTTATGAAATGGAGAGTTCCAGACTAAACTCAAGATGACTCACGCAACAACAGTCTAATGAAATTGATCTCGATCTATAAATGACGGAAACAACACCTTAACACCAATGTTATAATACAAAAAACAGGTATGGGAGATTAGGATTTGCCTCAAATGAATTGATTAGTGAGCAGCAATCGGCAAATTTTCACATGAACGGACCACAGAGCTTCTTTTTGTTTGTGGAAACAAGAAAAAATTATATCCTAGTCAATAAGTTGGAAACATGTTACAAAGTCTACATTATCGATTAGATCACTTCATTTTCACCTCTCTAAATGCCCTAAACGTGTGTTAGAACTAAGAGACGTGTACTTCTAACAACATTGCCAAATGGTATGAGCAAAGAACATGCTAACATGATAAACAATAAAAATACAAGAGATCAGCATTTCCTATCATCGTGATCAATGAAAGTTTTGGAACTGGGTGGTATTGGCTGCTGATGCTAGCCAGGGCAAATAAAATCAAAAACAACAAATATGCATATTACCACCAGTCCACCACAGGAGGTGAATCTCTTAAAACTTCAACCGCCTCAACACTGCAAAGAGTTTTCATCCCCTAAAGCCTGATCAAATTAGCACGAGAAGACGTCTGTAACAGAAGAAACTTTCTATTGGACACCGAAGTACACAGAAATACTTACTAATGAAGGCCGGATAGAAATTAAAAATGGAACTCTTCATAGCTTTTCAGTTTGGTCTTCCTCGCGAAGCAATAAAGCTGAACGATCAAGTGCGTCTCCAACATAAATAGGGTGCCCTTGTTGAAAAGATGGAGTCATGGTCGACTCCAGCATCTGCTGGGTAAATACCATCTCTTGGCTTGAAAGGGCTTCATCACTGGTCATACATGGCTTCATTACTGATCTCTCGTCTTTACAATTCTTAGATGTGATAGCATCGAAGCAAGTAGAGTCAGGAGTCAATGGCTCCTGTTGAGATGAGAAAGATGCGTCTAAAGACAGGGTCTTAGCAACTGCACATTCTTTGCTATTCTTGCCTAAAGGTGACTCTGAGGAAGCAGCTGGAGTTGCTGGGTCACTCTCTAGAGAGTCAGGGCAGCCGAGGCACTTATCAGAGCCTGATCCAGAATCTCCACAGCCAGGCACCTCAGCAAGCGTTTCACTAAGGCGTTGTTGCTCCTCGATAATTTTCTTCAAGTATTTACCTTGAGCTTCTATTCGTAATTGCAGCTGTCTTTGCACCTATTGCATATCAAGCACACAAACTGATCAAAAACAGATTTTACTTGATTGGGAAGGGGTAGGAGGAAGAATAATAGGGAAAAGAATCTGTTCCTAATAGTAAGGAAGGCAAATTATAAATACATTAGGCTGCGTATTTGAGCTGGGGAGGGGGCTCCCTTGGCCCCGGCTGTAGCTTCACCAAAGATGTTTACTATACAGGTTCAGTAATTACAAACCACAATCCACGCACCACGCACCATATATTCATGTCCCTTTTTCCAATTCTTAGTGATGTTCAGAAAGCCTAATTGCTAGAGAAATGTATTTTTTAAGAATGCAACATGGCCATGAATAAGCTAAAAACTAATAATAACCTACATAATTGAAAATCCAATTAGTTTCAACTGTGTGGCTGTGTGCAGTTCATAGTTCAGACCTTGACTAGTATTCTTACAATTAATGGTAACACCCCTTTCTGTCTTTCCATTATGTTCTGTACACTAAAAAACAAGAAGGGTGTAGGGGCGCTCCTGTTCCAATATAATTTACCAATAACTTTTAACTAGTATTAATTTTCATTCTATCTAAGGCTAGTGTTCCACATTATGTCAGTTTTCTAATTTAAAGTGCATTTATGTTCCAGACAGCATCAGAATAACATGTTAGAACCTAGAGCATTACTTCTCTCTATATGATGATCCCTAACTCTGTTTGCCTTATTTCCATCTGCTTTTCAAAGTTAATTAGGTGGAGTTTACTGTCAGCAGAACACTCATCCCCGGTCAGGAAATGATGGGCAGAGTCAAAAGGAGGGAAAAAAATATGCCATAGCACTATAGCACCACCTACTCCTAGACAAGTATCACTGAACATACGCAGCAAGACGTAGGCACACAACAATGGAAACTAGTAACATATTCAAGAGAATTAGGATCTAACAGTTTTTTACAGACTGCACAAAGAAACACATGCCTCCAATTGCTCATGCAATCTCTTCTGCACCTCCATCTGCAGCTTTAGTGCCTCAGTGATTTGCATGCCACTACAACACAAATTCAGTTAGCATAATCTTCAGCTACGATTATGGGACTCGCACTAACTTAATATAATAAGAATGGCTACATCTAACTACCAACTCTGCCGGAGCAGTTTTAAAAACCCTTGAAAAAACTTGACTGTAATAGAAATTCATATACCGCCCTCTCGATGATAAGTATACATGATGTCAAGATTCCCCATCTTAATAATGTGACAATCCATCTGCTAACTCAAATGAATTTTACTAGAAAAAAAACACAAACCAAACAAAAGAACAATATAAAGCAAATAGAGTGCTTACGATGAACTTTCCAAACCATAAAGCAAATCTGCAGATTCCTTCTTGTCTGCTTTTTTCCCTAGCATGACCAACACCAAGTTCAAAACAGAGAGGAAGTATCAGAAAAAAATCTCATTAAAATTTGAAAATGAAACGAAAGAAAAAACTAACAAACCCAGAACTCAAAAATCAATAAAATGCTCCAGCATACAATTCACAGATACTATTGAAAAGCCATATTAAGAACATAAAGACCAGTACCCTTTACCACAATTATGGATACTAACCTTCTGATGAGGAGTCTGGAAGATACTTAGCAAGGCGATATTTCTGAAAGAAGAAAATAAGTAGAGTAAGGTGAGCAACGGAAGAAAATAAGCACTAGCAAACTTCAAACTTAACACAAAATATAGCTACCTGTAAATGGCTTTTGACATGATATATTGTCAAGCCCTGTAACCCCATGACCCTGAGAACACCTTTGGGTGTAGCACCTGAAAGACACAAGAAATACACTTAACCTCAAGGTTAAAGCTTTAATAGGGACTAAGCTTCATTACATGACAAGACTACATAGTTGTAAATAAGAGTGCTTAATTGATCTGATGAAAAATTATAACAAGATAACAATTCGACTATTAGACATACATGATACAGCATACGTAAAGAACACAAGAACAAGGTAAAGGTAATTCAATAGCTATGTTTAGATATGAGTTTATCATCCATAATTGTCAAAGCCTTTAAATAGAGGAAAAATTGTCAAAATAATCCCAACTAACCCATTAGCTCAAAATAAACCGCACTATTGAATAACTCAAAATAATTCTAACTAATACGAGTTTCTTCTCAAATAGACTGGAGTGTATTTTAACCTGTAATAAGTGAAAAGCTAAGCGAATAGATGCTTGGAAATTGGAGAATCATAACTTAATTGGGCTTATTTTACTTCCGACAAGATCAAAGCCTTTTTCAACATGAGGCTGATGACACCAAGCTTTAGTCAATGTACGAGTTTCTTCTCTAAAATCAGCGTTGTTTTTGTGATTTCATCATTTTCCAATTAGTCCACTAGGGTAAATTACTTCATATAAATATCATATCAACTGCTTAAATAACAGCTCATTCAAGCATCAATACACACTACTTTTCTAGTAAGCAATTTTTTTGGCATTAATCAATAATTTAAATCAAATGAATATGGCCTCTCTAATTAGATCCTACAAAGATTTCACATAGCATTAAACACTGACATCTCAACTTGTCAGACAATACTTTCTCACCATTGCCATAAAAATCAGAGACTAGTAACTCAGGCAGTTATTACAATTCTCATAAACAAACAAAAATTGTTCTTGCAAAGTGCTAGCAAACCACATATTCAAAGTAATATGAGAAGCTAATCAGCTACCAAGATCAACTAGTGATGAATAAGAGAATGCAACAAGCTATGTTTTCTATTCAAAAAATCTTACCCAAGCCTTGCTCACTGAGGTTTATTATATTAAGTGTAGTTTCATGAACCAGGTGGAAGGAAATAATACATTACTTCAAGAGTAAATTGTGGTAAATAATGAAAAATAATCCAATTGATCACAAATAAATGACACCAAATAATTATAATTAGAGAAATAAAAAAAGAATCAAAAAAATTAAATTCTCTAAAATTGCTGTAGTACTGACTGTTCAAAGCAATGAGCACACTACTTTACATTCAGTAGCGTCAAACAAATATATAGGCTGACTCTTCACAGCAACTAACAAGGAAAGTGAAGGCTTCATTACTAGCCACTAGTTCATAAATATCCTTAAGTAGACACCTCATTGGTTTGAAATGAAAACCCACTGGGCAAAGTTGGAAGTTGAAACACAAATTATTTAAGAAAGCATTCAATATCACTTATTTATTTAAGAAAGATGGATAAAATTTGATATGAAGACACTAAGAATTTTTAGATTTCTTTTGAGAAGTAAAGGGCAGACGGGCGGGTGTTAAATTACAAGGGGATGGAAATCCAAGTATCTAACCCTTGTTTAGACATAGAAGGTGAGTGTCCTTCCAAGATCCTCAGTCCAACACATTCTATTTAGCAAGTATCACCAAAATCAAAGAAACTTACGATCTGGCCCGCCAAGTTGTGCCACTGCATCAACAAAACGTTCATGGAGTTCATGGGTCCAACGGAGCCGTTGCTTTGAAGACAGATTAGGATTGTTACTGAGACTATTCCCACAGACTGGATCCATTGTTGGCAATGCTAACTAGATAAAAGATTTTCAAAATGTCAGTTTAACATTGATAACTAAAAGAACTAATAAATAAATGACATTTATGTAAGTAGGAAAAAATTACAAGGCCCACAACCATAAAACAGGAGGCATTTCAACATTTACGTTGACAAGGATAAAAAAGATATTCAGGTGAATAAGGAAATAATATCACATAAAAATTTCATTAAACCATCATCATCTCTCGCACACCCAAAATTCCTCAATATCTTCAAACCCCAGCTCATGTAACATATACTCCACCTAATTTGAAATTTCAGGGAACCAAGTCTTCCAAACATAGGGCAAACGGAACTATAACATATGCTCGAATAACCAACCTAAAATTTTTGGGTGTTTTAAATTTTGTGAATGCCAATGATCTTGCACATTAAACCCAAAAAATGTACCTTCACCCTTCTTTACTACAGTGTCCATCTACCTAATATTACTTCAATTGGTATTTTCATGGGGACTATCCCAGGTACTTCACTCAATAATGTATCATTTCACTCGATTATACTTTTCAATTATTCAGTAATTTCATCATTTGTTTTCCTACATGATAATTGATACCATAGTTTACTTCCAATAGATTTCCTCATTAATAAGGTTCCAAAACACATTGCTATAATTACTCACAAATTCAAATAGCTTCCTCATAATTGTTCAATAAGCTATCAAACAAGTGACAAGTATTTGCCATCATTTCACCTTTCTTAAATGCTTACCAGTTCCCACATTTATTCCCTCCTTAAACACACTCTTATGTATTGCAATAAGCCATTAAGTCACATTCATACACTTTAAAATACTTCGTTTACTTTAGTTTAATTACTTGTTTTTAGGACCTCAAAATAGCGAGAAATGTAATGTAAACAGGGTCTTAAATTTTTTATTTTTGCTCCGCACCTGCTTAATAGAAAGATTAAGTCACAAATAGTAGGTTTTAGCAACCTTCTATAAGGGTAATAAAAATGAGGAATAATTCCCACAATCCAGGACTTTCGTCAAATGTAAACCTAGAGATGAACCCATAAAGTTAATTCAGCTCAAATTTTAACAGAATAAAAGGGCAAAATAAACATCAATAAACAAGTCATTCAATCTTTACCATGAACGGAACTCTTTATTTTAGATCAATTCATAAACAGTGACTAAATCTCAAATGATAATAGAACTTGTGAGGTTGTTTATAATGTTGGAAAAGTGATCCCTTCATTAAAAATCAGAGATTAATTTAACCTAAAAATGAAGAAGAAACAAAAAGTAGATAGAGGACAAATTTGTTGAAGAGACTAACCTTAGAATGATAGTTGAATTTAGGTTTTCTTCCTTAATTCTGCAGTCATTTCATGGATGATAGTAGAATGGAGGAGTTGTAAGAGGAATGGCTCAGGAGAACAGCCGCTAGGCGTAGGTTGCTGGCCGGAGAATTGGTGGTCAAACAAAGGGGTGAGACTGAATCCCAAAGTCTGCACTAGTCAAAGAACTTTTACTCAGGGAAATTACACTAGCATTTAGTTTTTTCATGAAACGTAATGGTACTGCATTTTTTCATGTTGTAGAACTTCTAGTATTCAGTTTAGTATTTTTCTAAAATTCTTGTTAATTTCTACTTAATTTATCATTTTGTAAGATTTTGCCACATAGTAACATCTAACTTTTGCTTTTAAATGTTTAATTCACCATTTTAACATTTAATTCACCGATTAATTTATCAAAGTCCTTAAATATTGTAACAATTTTATTTTCATTCAAATTATAGCATTATAAAGTTCAAAAGGTGCATTACAAACACTAATAAATAATTCAAAAGGCGCATTTTATAAGCTCAAAAGGTGTATTTTATAAGTTCAAAAGGTGCAATTCAAGCACTAATACATATCTACTTAATTATTACAATTTTTAAGGGCGTTGATAAATTAATCGGTGAATTAAACGCTAAAAGAGTAAATTAAACATTTGAGAGCAAAAACTGGATGCTACCCTGTGAAAAAATCTTACAAAATGATGAATTAAACGAAAATTAACAAGAATTTAACGGAAAATACTATGATAATTAGATAGTGCATAAACTGAATGCTATCATGTGGAAAAATCTTACAAAACTGCTATCCCACTGGTGTTTCATAAAAACTAGATGCTACCATGTGGAATTTCTACTTAGATAAAGTACTAAAAAAACTATAAATTACTGCTTAAATTATCCTTTTCAAATTACATTGACATAATTTTTAAATAAAATTCACTTATATTAGTATACTTGATAAATATAGATTTAACTATTATTTATTTTTAATTGTTTAACTTACAAAGAAAACTTGAAAATGGGGGCAAATAAATTTAATAGATGGGTTTATTTTACGGTAAATAATACATGAATTTATTTTCAGCGTATCAAAATTAATTATTATTAACAACTTCCTCTAATTATAATTCTTTGTCCTTAACTAATACTCCAACTACATTTGAATAATATTCGCCATTTATTTATCAACTTTTTTTACATTTATGAATTATTTAATAATTAATTTTTAGTAATTATTATTTAAAATTATTTATCATGTAGATATTAATGTTACGATAGAGCATTGACTAGCTAAAAGTTGGACGTGTAATTATTAAAAAAAGCTGATGATAATATTTATTTTCATTTAGGATAAGTCTAAAAAATTCATAGAAACAAAAGGAGAGGAATAACTAAACCAATTTGTAAAGCCTTCAAACCTTGTTTAGTTCACCTGATTTTTACTGATTCCATTGTTATACTGATTAAAATTGATTCTTACTAATTGTAACTGATTTATACTAATCAGAATTGATTTATATTGATTCTAACTAAATTTAATTTACTGATTGAAAATGATTTTTACTAATTTTTATTTATTAGTTGAAACTGGTTTTTACAGAATAAAACTCGTTTTTACTGATTAAAATTAATTTGTACTAATTATTATTGATGTATATTGATTAAAACTGATTAGTTATTTTTTAAAGTGAAAACTCATGATTATCTTGAATAAATATTGAATTATTATAACAAATTTATAAAAACATGAAAGCCCTAATGAGAGTTTTTTAAGTATGTATTGATCATAATCAATGATAACCTTTCCAATGGACAATTATTATTATTTTTTAATGTTTAGCTGACCCTCGTGGGTTTTAAGGCCGCCATAATCTGTTAAGTATTTAGAGTATGTAGGACAGATTTGAAGGCTTAAGGCATGTACTAATGTATAGACTAAGCAAGATAACAACGAAACCAAAACACACGTGCTCGACTAAAGATTCCCGTTCGAGCAACCTCAAACAGTGCATCTGTTCGTGGAACGAAACTTTGTTTCGTGGAGCATTGTGTTGTTATGAACTAATGTTTTACTTGATATAACTAGTAAATGGATTGGATGAATCATTACTACTCTACTCTATAAATAAGAGTTGGTGCATGAAATCATTTCTATCTTGGAATATAATTTATGTCTTATCTTTCTCTCAATCTCTGAAACATAAAAGAGATTAAGAGAGTTATAAACTCTTTTATTGTTTTTCTAGTTTTAATCTCTGCATAAACACATAATCATTTAGCTCAATTGGTTCGTACTAATCGGTTGATGTGATTGATTGTATTTCATTGTGAATTTCCGGTCTCATAACCCAAGCACCATAGTTGGGGAAATATCACAATCGGAAAGCTTGTGGTCGTCTTCAATCTATATCAAGATTTTTGGGTGACGTTCATCGTCGCAAACTAATCTTCTTTACGGTGTTGTTCATTTCATAGTTCATTCAAAGTAAAGAGTCCATTTCCATATAAAAAAATTCCCCATTATTATTTCTAATATAAACTTCATAAAATTACCTTGAGTTCTTGACTCTATTACTAAGCTGATGCACGAAGGAACCTAAATAACCAATGGTTAAGTACAAGCTTAACAGAAACAAACAATTAGGTCCTTTATAGCCCGTTTGGTTAGGGGTATTAAACGGTAGTAATGAGAATGATTTTTAGTGTATAATATTATTAAAAGTTTCATATCATTCCCATGGTCATGAAACTTTGATCACAAAAACGTTTTTTGTTTACAAATTTCCATTACCATATAATATCACATCTCCCAATGGTAATGCATTGAATGAATTTTACAAAAAAAATGAGATGATTGAAGCTGGACAAGCATGACCATCAAGGTAGCCAAAAGCATTTTTAACCAAAATTACACTAGTTTTCATTTATATTACCACCATTTATTACTGTAATAAAGTTGATACACATTATTTTAGTAATAAAGTTGATACACGTTATTTTAGTGTGATCATAATGAAATCAATAGTGTTAGTTTTAGGAATAATAATAGGGAGTTACTAAATTTCGTCACCCTTTTCATTTTATCGCCACCCCTCTTCCCACGAAATTATGTATTTGCCCCTGAAGTTTAAAAAATTACAAAATTGCCACTCCTTACAAATTTCTTATTTATAATAATAATAATAATAATAATAATAATAATTAACTTTTTATATTCTTAAAAAAAATAAAAATAAAATTATTAATAATAATAATAATAATAATAATAACAACAATAATAAAATTAAAATTAATAATTAAAAAAAATAAAAATAAAAAATTGAGTCGCCCAGAATTGGGCGCCTGAACCATGGTTCAGCCGCCCAAAACCGGGCGACTGGACCCCGGTTCAGGCGCCCAATTTTGGGCGACTCAATTTTTTTTTTTTTTTTTTTTTTTTGCTTTTTGGAAAATAATAATAATAATACTAATACTAATAATAATAACTTATAGATTAATGTGGCCTATTATGTTAATAGTACAACGCTCTAACCAACTGAGCTGATAGGTTAATAATTATTAAATAATGACTTATACAGGTCTCGAACCTATGACCTTTATGTTATTAGTACAACGCTCTAACCAACTGAGCTAATAGGCCACATTAATCTATAAGTTATTATTATTAGTATTAATATTATTATTATTATTTTCCAAAAAGCAAAAAAAAAAAAAAAAAAAAAAATTGAGTCGCCCAAAATTGGGCGCCTGAACCGGGGTCCAGTCGTCCGGTTTTGGGCGGCTGAACCATGGTTCAGGCGCCCAATTCTGGGCGACTGGACCCCGGTTCAGTCGCCCAATTTTGGGCGACTCAATTTTTTTTTTTTTTTTTGGAAAATAATAATAATAATAATAATAATATTATTAATTTTATTTATATTCTTTTTGAAGAATATAAAAAAGTTAATTATTATTATTATTGTTATTGATATAATAATAATAATAATAATAATAATAATAATAATTATTATTATTATTATTAATATTAATATTATTATTATTATTATTATTATTATTATTATTATTATTATTATAAATAAGAAATTTGAAATGAGTGGCAAAATTGTAATTTTTTAAAAATCAGGGGCAAATTCGTAATTTGATTTGGAGGGGATGGCGATAAAATGAAAAGGGTGGCGAAATTTACGAATCGGGTAATAATATTATTAGGGGAAGTGGTAAAAAGAGGGAAAGGAGCAGTGGGAGTGAACTGGGGAACTTTGTCACATCACAGATTATCAGCAAAAACAGTAGTGGATTTGTTGAAACTGAATAAGATTTCTAAAGTTAAGATTTTTGATACAGATCCAGGAGTTCTAAATGCTTTAAGAGGAAGTAAATTACAAGTAATGGTGGGAATTCATAATGACTTTCTGTCTATATTCACTGCGAATTTGTTTACATGCTGTTTATGTTGTGCGCGACAGCGGAAACAAGGTCGATGAACAATAATGAAACAATAAGAAATTCAATGCGAACAATAAGAAAACAACACAAGAGATTTAACGTGGTTCACTATCAATGTGATTGCTACGTCCACCGGCACCAAGAACAAATAATTTCACTGTGATCGCAAAGAATTTACAAAACGAATTACAATCACACTCTCAAATTATAATGGCTCTCTTGTGATCTCTCTCAATTTGTGAATCATCATCCCCTAGTACTAACAAGAAGGGATATATATAATAAAATCATCTTAAAAGACAACTTGAGGTCTAAGTATCCACAAATAACCAACCACAAATAAAGGTAACCGTCCTAAAAGACACTTTTCGTGAAAAGAAACTGCCATTTCACGAGCCGCGTACAATTACGCGAGCCGCAAAATGGAGATAGAACGCACTCTGCGCCCTGCGGATTGGGGCAGCAGCCTCTCCGCACCCCGCGGACCTCCTTTTTGACTCGTACTCATCTTCTTAAATGGTACTTGCTAGTTTGAGTCACCATTAACAACAGTTTATTTGTCCTAATTAAGATGATTTTGTAACTTTCCTGGTTTATTTTACGTGATTTATGAAATTTAACAAGATTACCTAATTTATGAAATACTTCTTAAGCATGGCAGTGTTTTTAATATTGTTTGTTGTACCTTTTAGAGTCTTTTTGAACATTAGTTCGAGGCCTTAAACAAATAAATTTATATTGTCTCCTATGTAAAGCAAAAACATATTTTACTAATAAATTATTAACAAACTTGCTTCGCCTTTTAATGCTAAAAAAATGACTAAACATAAATAATAAATTGGAATACAGATAAATGAGAGTGATACGAATTGATGTGGATAAAAATAGAAAAACAAAATACACATAAAAATAAATTAGTTAGTGTCATTGGTACAACAATTCATAATACATGATAAAAATAAAGCTAACTTATAAGAGTCTATTCCTAAAATATTGCAAAATAAAAAAATAATTCCCACTTTGCATTATTTGGGAAAGTATTTCCCACAATACCGTCCACGTGGAAAATTTAATTTTTTTTTTTTTTCAGATAAAACTGCCATCTCAAGTGGCGGTTTGCCTTAACCACAAAAACGCCATCTGAAGTGGCGGTTTGGTCCAGGTAAACCGCCACTTCATGTGGCGGTTTGCTTGTGACTTTTTTTTTTTCCTTCTTTGCCTTAAGTATTTTTTTTCTTTCATTTTAAAATAGTGAACGCAACATGCATTAAACTAGTTCAATACCATCTATTCCATAATAATCAATTACGAACCAGATTGTTTTGAAAAAAATAATTATGAAACTAATGCAAAGATATATTACAATTATGGAAACTCATACAAGAAGTTCAAGTCGTATAAGAATATACAAAGCTTGTTAAACTACAACCCCCGACCCCTTTTGTTTTGCACACCGGTCGATGAGATGGTGTGAACTCGTCAACCTCCGCTACTGGGCCCGGCATCGCCATGATCGCTGAAACATACATAAGTGTTATTAAAATCATTTAAATATTATCAGATTGAACATGTTGTTACAAAATTTTAAAGAAAAACATACTTTGTTGACCTTCGAGGGCATGTTTTCTTATTATGACCACTACATCCACAAAAGGTACACGAGTTACGAGGACGCTTCAACGGTGCATCCATTTCGTTCCGTATACGAGTTGATCGCGGACGACCCTTTGCACGCTTCGTTGAGGGATCTGGAACAACTGTAGGACCATTCTAAGGATCGCAAGTGAACATGTCTGGAACGGGCATGAAAGACTTTTTATATGTCGATACGTATTTTGTAGTGCGAAATGAAGGGTCCACAAAAGCATCGTACGATATGTTACGAGCTCGACATACTGCAAGAACATGTGAGCACGGTAACTTGAAGATGGTTGGTTTCTGACATGTGCATGATGTTGCTGTGAGGTCAACCATGTAGGATTTTCCACCTTTTCCTGCTATCCTATTGCCACAACCAGCGGTGACCTCGAATATCCCACGCACTGTGTCATATATCCTAACATCATGAAAGCGTGCTTTTTCAGCATTCTTATCAATCGTATCACTTGGTTTCTTCGCATACACATGTCCACTATCTAATCTGCTTCTCCCTAAATCCCTCCTTGTGGCAAAGTATTCGTTTACCCGGTAGAATGTCATCCTAACTAATGAAGTGATTGGGAGTGACCTAGCCCCTTTCATAACGCCGTTGAACGCTTCAGACATGTTTGTAGTTCTCACTCCATATCGATGCCCACCGTCATGAATCAAAGTCCATTGGCGCTCGGGAATAGAACCATCCACTAAGTACTTGTACGCGTCCTCATTAAGCTCTTTAAGGCAATTCATGTAGAAATTATACTTCCGAATCTTTGTCTGTTCAGAAGCTTTTCCAAATAAGTTCTCAACCGCTATGTTTTTAAACTTCTTATGCACGTTTGAAGCTAGATGACGTTTACAAAACCGATGGAATGCATATGGTTCTTCCCAACCTTTTCCAACTCTGTTCATTGCATGCAAAATTCCCTTGTGACGATCAGATATAACACATAAGCCGTCCCTCTTAGTGACATAATGCCTTATACAATCCAAGAACCAACTCCATGTGTCGTTGCTCTCTCCCTCCACAACGGCAAAGGCAAGTGGGAACAACTGAGAATTTGCATCTATGGACATACCAATCATAAGTGTGCCTCTGTACTTTCCGTACAAATGTGTACCATCTATAGAAATAAGGGGACGACAGTGGGGAAAACCCTTAATGGATGGTCCGAAAGCCCAGAACATTCGCTGAAACATCACTTTGGTAGGATCCATTGTCGGTTGGACTTCCCATTGCACCACTGTTCCTGGATTAGATTGCATTAATGCCTGCACGTACCGTGGAAGCTCCTCAAAGGACTTATCCTAATCCCCAAACACTTTTGTTATAGCCTTATTTTTGGCCAACCAAGCTCTCTTATATGTTATTACAAATCCGTATTTATTTTTTACAAAATTAACGATTGACTTCACCTTAAACGCTGGATCAACTCTAATCATATCCACGATAAGATCAGCAACAAATTCAGAAGTAAGGAGGGGATGGTCGTCACTGTAATGTACTGAGCAATCTTGATTATGACCCTTATATCGCACAATCTTAAATGATCCCGTTGCGGTCATAACAGCTCGCATCCTCCATTCACAACCTATATCCTCTGCATTAGTGCATTGGATAACGTACTTTGAAGGCTCCGACTCAATTACACAGAAGTTTCTATTATTAGAAATCGCCCATGCTTTAACATTCTTCTTAAGGTGGTCTAAGGAGCTAAACTCTTGCCCTATCCTAAAGTCTCCATTTTCATTCATGGAGTTGTCATCGTTCCAGGTCATCCATGCATCAATCAATCTTTGATCAACCTCATCAATTCTAAGCCAATCTTGAGATGGAGCACCATCTCTAATCGCTGCATCTAGAGCTTCTCTTCTTTCATCATCCTCTTCTGAATCAGAATCAATATGCTCATCCTCCTGATCTAAAGAGTCAACCTCGTTCGCATTAAGGCTACCCAAGTGACTCGTGGAAAAGGTGTTCATTACACCACCACCAATGCCACGTGAATGAGTTGGAGAGCTATTCTCATCCAAGTGCTCATTAACGTAATTTGAGTTACTTAACATTTCTGTGAATGTATCATGACGTACACTAGGACCTGATTCTGGAAGTTCCATGCTAGTCATGACTTCCCTCGCATTATCCAAACTTGCAACCAATTCAACATAAACCTCCATTGCCGTTCCAGGGGCTTGTGATGCCGCATAAGCAAGAGCACTTATGCTTTCATCATTCTTAATCGGGACTAACACATTTTCCCCAGTCACCGGATATTTCATCTCCAATTTTAACATAAAAGAGTTGCGATCACAACCAATTACATCATAGACTTTGCTAACAAACACCTCAAAAGTCGTATTTTGACGATGGATAAACATCACTGTATTTATTCCTCCATTATACCCAACATCGGATCCAGTATAACTTACTTCCCCACCCCAATACACTATAACGGGATAATGATCCATATTCTGCAAATACAAAGTAATAAACTTTCATTGAAGCATATCATCAAACACTTTATATGCATACAAACCAAATCCTAAAATTCAACTACAAATGTGTAAAATGTAAGCTTATATCATGAAAACAAGAGAATTTATTAAACAATCAATGTATTTATAACTTCAATTGAAAACAATAATGAACAAAATATTCAATTTGCAAATTGAAATAAATTAGGGTTATGTTATTACCTTAAATGATGATGAATATGAACAAGTAAAGAAGGAGAAGATGAGAATGTAGTTGATTAATTTAGTTAAATGAGAGGAATTGTGAATATGAAGTAAATGAGAATTGAAGAATTTTTTTTTTAGATAACCGGCAGCAGCGAAGAGAAGGAAGCAAATGAAATGAGTGAAGAAAAAGAACAGATACTGCCGTTTTGTACAGGTATAAAACCGCCACTTCAAGTGGCGGTTTACCCAAATTTTTTTTTTTTTTTTAAATAAAAAAATTACCAAACCGCCATTTCATCTGGAGATTTTCTTCAATTCCCTAAACAAAACCGCTACCTCAAGTAGCGGTTATATTAAAAATTAAAAAAAAAAAAATTTTCAAAATAATCCTACGTGGACGGTAAAGTGGGAATTACTTTCCCATTTTAAGGAAAGTGGGAATTATTTTTTTATTTTGCAATATTGTGGGAATAGACTCAACTTATAAATAATATTTCATGTTTAAACTTTTTTTTATATGGATAGTTGCCTCAAAAAGAGGGCCTTTCCAATGAGGGGTCAGAGTTATCAATTGATCGCTATTGTGATACCCTAGAGCCCTACCCGACCTTTTGATCCGATCCTTTTTTATCTCATTATTGTGTTGTTTCTATATTCTTGCATTACTACTAGGTATGTTGCCATTGGAAATGACCCTTTTCTAACATGTTATTCCTATTGTTAATGGTGACTCAAACTAGCAAACACCATTGAACAAGATGAATATGGGTCAAAAATGTAGTTCGCGGGGCGCAGAGTGCGTTCTGTCTTCATTTCGCGGCTCGCGTAGTTGTACACGGCTTGCGAAATGGCTGTTTCTTTTCACGGGAAGTGTCTTTTGGGACGGTTACTTTGTGTTTATTATGTAATAACTTCCTTTTATTGGGCATTAGTATATAAACTCCCATTTTAAGGTTAATATATGATGATTCACAAATTGAGAGAGATCACAAGAGAGCCATTACAATTTGTGAGTGTGATTGTAATCCATCTTGTAAATTCTTAGCGATTATAGTGAAATTATTTGGTGCCGGTAGACGTAGCTATTACATTGATATTGAACCACGTTAAATCTTTCGTGTCATTTTCTTATTGTTTGCATTGAATTTCTTATTGTTTCATTATTGTTGATTGAACTTGCTTCCGTTGTTGCATAAGAATACAGGCCAATTTCAGTCATATAATTGTACCAGCTCTACTCAACTTGCAGCAGTCTCTCGTCAAACCAAATCTTGCCAACTATGTCAAGCTAGTGGTGCCTTGTAATGCTGATGCCTATGGCTCATTAGTTCCATCTGAAGGAGCCTTTCGCCCTGAAATCATCCAGATTATGACTGAACTTGTTTCTTTCCTCTATTCCAATGATTCACCTTTTGTCGTCAATATTTACCCCTTTCTAAGCCTTCACGGAGATCCATATTTCCCCCAAGAGTATGCATTTTTTGCAGGCACTAACCAACCTTTAATCGATGGACCATACGTCTATTACAATGCCTTTGATGGAAACTATGACACATTAGTCGCAGCACTTAACAGAATTGGGTATGGTCAGATCCCTATAATAATCGGGGAAATTGATTGGCTTACAGATGGCGCAAATCTAACAGCTGCTCGAGCATTTAACTAAGGACTCATAAATCATATCCTTAGCAACAAAGGGACACCTCTTAGACCTGGCGTCCCACCACTTGACATCTATATTTTCGGCCTACTTGATGAGGACGCAAAAAATACAATCCCCGGGAACTTTGAAAGACATTGGGGAATCTTCTCGTTCAATGGGTTAACTAAATATGAACTAAATCTCGGTCTAGGTGGTGGCTTGATAAATAACGCTAAGGATGTTGAGTACCTTCCGTCTAGATGGTGCATTGCGTACCCATCAATCGATGTTTCAAGCATGGCAAATCATTTTAAACTCACGTGTAGTGTTGCCGATTGTAGTAGACTCGATTATGGTTGTTCATGCAATGGAATTGGGGTAAAGAATAATCTTTCTTATGCATTCAATATTTACTATCAACAACAAAAACAAGTTGTACAAAGTTGTGATTTTGATGGGTATGGTATGGTAAATTTCTTGGATCCTTTCGTTGGAGAATGTCGATTTCTTGTTGGTATGCCAGATTCTACTTCTGTTTATGCATTGTGTGGCAATTGGATTTTTATTTGGACATTAATATTTTTAGGGAGCATTGTAAATTTGTAGTTCTTCACTACTTGCTTTATGGAGTCTAGTTTCATACATATGTCCCTTATATAAAATATAAAATATTTTTATATAACTCGTGCATGATATTGTGGCTGGACTTGTGTATAACTGAAAGTTGTTTTATGTATCTTACTTTTTTAGGAATTATGTTTTTACATAAGTAACAACTGATATTACCAATTAGTTGCACAAACTAACTAAACCAGCCAACAACCAATACTTAGTAACCAATTATTAAACATTTAAAAAGCCAAAATCGTCCTGTATTAATTGATACAAAATCAAAATAATTTCAATATATGTAGTATAAACAAAATAAATAATTTCATATATGTAAACATAAAACTGCAATTATAGTATTAATCAAAAAGTACGTTGGAATGGTGTGTTTGAATCTAACTAGATAAGGCAATATGAATTGAAGTATTGGGCGTGGAAATCTATTGCTTGAAGAAAGCATAAGGTATAACTCTGCCCAGAATCGACCAACATACTCATCCCTCCCAAATCTATAATATACTAATTTATATTAACTTTTTTATATTTATATTATAAAATTATTGATAAAAATTAAAAGTTCTTAATTTATCTTGTTACGTTGTTTTTTAATAAAATTAGATATACAATTAAATTTATAAGTATTTTGTGATGGACTGACGATAGAATGCATGTTATGCGATTTTGTAGTGAATATGAAGGGAGTATACCCACCGTGGTTATACTCAGTTTGTCGGTAAATGAAGATGACTTTGATTGCATATCTAGGTGGATAGATGTGTGTATGGAAATTATACCCACTATGAATGGTGGATAAGTGGTGAATACACGTATGTATGAAGAGGGCATACTACACCCACACACCCATTTTGCCTCCCTCCTTAAAAATATAGACCACATCTAAATCCGCTTATAATTCATTGATCAAGGTTCCGACAGCTTCCAAAACTCATATTCAGGTTAATGGATTACAGATCTATTTTCAATATAAAAAAACAATAATTTGCGAATCATAATCTCAAAATTTAGGGACTTTGCGAATTACAGCCATAATGTTCTTTTTGTTGCGAATTACAACTACCAACTAACAAAATTTTGTGAATTCAGGTCAATTTACAAATGACCTGATAGGTGACCTTTGACCAGACCTAATAAATTTGACTTTCCCTTATCTAAGTTAATCACTCATAAATTCTAATTAATCACCCTCTTTCCCAATCTCCACCATTTCATCACCCTCCACCGCAACACCTCCACCACCACTATCTTTCCTCTACCCTAAATTTACCATTTATTTTCTCTCTCCACCCAAGAGTACCACGCCAACACTTAAGATATATTATTTCTCTTATTTAATATTTAATACACTATTTGTTAAAATAGACATGTTAGATGTATTAATATTCTCATTTTCTTGAATTTGAGCTCCTTGTATAAATCTGTTTCACCATGATATAGTTTCATACAAGAATTGTTCACTAAAAAATATTTTAATCTATAAACTTATTTTAGTTGATGCAAGTATAGTGTCTTCATTTTCAAGTTAATTACTTTATTTAGAGTATAAACTTATGTATATGTATTATGGTAATTTTTGACTTAATGAATAAAAATTATTATTAAATTTTGCCCCTTTCAAAATTTTGGTCAAGTTTCCCATTGATCATAATTTTTGTCAAATATTACATTCATTCTGAAATACTTGCAATCGATTATGACATGTTGAGTGGGAAAATGTCACTTACAAGTGTAATGAAAAGAAGAAACTAATTTTCATAGCTAATCCATTATCATACTTACCATTTAATACCAATAACCAAATCGTACATCATATCATATCATCATACATATTGTTGAAAATGTTTGGAAAATGACAAATGACATCTTTAAGGAGTCTTGACAAATAGAATTATTTTAGTGGATAATAATTGATTACTTGAAAATATTTACCTAATTTATTATTTGATTTTTTTAAAAAATATACATATTAATAAAAATATTGGAAAATGACAAATGACATCTTTAGGAAGCCTTGACAAATAGAATAATTTTGGTGAATAATAATTAATTACATGAAAATATTTACCTTATTTATAATTTGATTTTTCAAAAATAGAGATAAATAAGATAAATTATTAAATAATTTATTATAGCAATTCTACATGCCTAACCTAGAATTCGATACGTTTAATTAAATGAAAAAATGATATATTCAATAAATAATTTAAAAAAAAATCAGTATTTAATTTGTGTTTTAAAAATCATTTATTCAATAAAATTTAATCAGATAATATATACTTACATTATTCTTTCAAGTAATAATTTTATATATTTCATACTAATATATTCGTGTATTGTACGAGTTTTTAAACTAGTTAATCATAAAATTGAGGAAAATTTCAAGAATACTTAAATTTGAAAATGAAGTAGGTATTAAGATAACTTAGTACAAGTGAAAGGGCCAAATTCATACTTTATCAAAGAAAACAATTGGGTAGGCAAATTTGCATTACAACATGTTTAGTAACAATAGTGGAAGTGATAGTGAAAGTTAAGAGTAGCTTTCAAGATAAGTAAAAATCAGACTAGAGGTTGAAAAGAGGGGCCAATGGTAATCACTACTACTCACTAGTGTATGTTTGAGGTCATCATGTTTAACATCATCTGCAAGGAAACTACAACATTTATACAATACTATCAATGTAAGGACAAATTCATCTCAAAACAGTCATGTTAGCCATCAAAATATTGCTATTTTGTCTTCTGGGATTTGCCAAATTTCAGTTATTCTTCTCCCTCACTGATCCTGGAGATGGTATAACCCTTTCTTCTTTCTCCTTAGTAATTTTTTACACAATTTTTTGATGGGCGAATTTTGAATACTAGTATTAGATGTGTATACCATTCTGTACGACGACACAACTCGGTTTTTAATTGAATAAATCGGGCCACGGCCATGCAGGCCCCTCCATGGTAAGATTGCATATCACAAATTAAGACGGTCTCATCGTGTGGACTGAATAGCCCAACTAATATAAGTATTAGGCTATGAACTCCTTGTTTTAAGGTCAATAGCTATATATATATATATATATATATGCTATATATATATATATATATATATATATATATATATATATATATATATATATATATATATATATATATATATAACCCAAAACTCAATAAAACGTTGTTAAAACATATTTTTTCTAGAATTTTAAGTTATACCCCACAAATTATAATAATGAAGTATGAATTTATTTTTGTTGACAAATGGGATTTGCAATTGCATGCTCTCTAAACAAGGTTATTGACACATTTGGGATGTTTTTTTGGTGCAGTTGCTGCAATTCAATCACTAAAGGCTCAATGGGAAAATACACCACCAAGCTGGAGCAAGTCAAATGATCCTTGTGCTGGTTTATGGGAAGGGGTAACATGCAACAACTCAAGGATCACTGCCTTGTGAGCTTATTTTTCTTCTCTTAATTGATTGTCTCATCATAGAATTTTATATTTTTTCTTATGTTATATTCATTGAACTTATGTATACAGGGGATTATCTACTATGGGGCTAAAAGGCAAGCTTAGTGGTGACATTGGAGGGCTAACAGAATTGAGATCATTGTATGTTTTGTTTTTCTCAGACTTTGTGTATTTGGTAAAAGCCTATTATTATTATGGGATTGTCAGAGTATACGACATATTTTAAGGCTTCAATCATCAACTTAAGTTGTTGGTTGAGTTAGTTCCTTTATATGGTATCATGAGCCAGTTGCGAATTCGAATCTCAATTACCCTAATAATTCGAATCTCAATTACCCTAATAGTATGTTTGGCAAGTTGGATTTCATTTCCAAATATTGGGTAATAGTATGTTTGGCAAGTTGGATTTCATTTCCAAATATTGAATTGAGCCAAATACTATGTTTGGCAAATCTTGAATTCGGAAATGTGAAATTGAGTCAATTCCATAGAATTGCAATAGCAATGTAAAATTTGGTCAAGTATCAAAATTTGCAGATTTTAAGCATATAGGTGTCATTTACAATTCTTGAATTTGAATACTAAAATTAAATTTCTTATTTTCAAATGAATTCTATGTTATCAAAATTTGAATACTAAAATTAAATTTCTTATTTTCAAATGAATTCTATGTTATCAAACAATACCTAAATTTAAAGTGAAATATTTAGTGTCAGGTATGAAGAGGGCCTGTGTTGCATCCACACTTCTACCCCAAAGAGCTCTCGTGTGAAGGGGCATGTTAGAGTATATAACATATCCTAGGGCTTCAACCATCCACTTAGGTTGTTGGTTGAGTTGGTTTTTTGACAGAAATAATGTGTCATTTTTATTGCAAATTCTCATGGTATTTTCAAGTGTAATTCCCACACAATGTATTTCCTATGGAATTTAATGAAGATATTTGGAGGTAGACTTATATAGCCATGATCCCATGAACATTGTTTAGAAACTTCTAGAAAACATATGATCTATTTCCAATCTATCATAGTGCAACAATAAGGCTACATCGTATGGTATTGGTTGAATTGTAAATTTTCAAAATTATTGAACGGATATTACCTTATTGTAAAGGGTGTGGAATAACCATGTTTTAAGTCTGTTCAAGGGTTGTTGCATGATCTCGGTCGATATTTAGCAGTATGACAACATCACTCATTTTTCACATCACGATGACCATGACCATAATCACGAACTAGTAGGCTTTGAATAACTTCAAAGAGATTGCAGATCAAAAAGGGAACTTTTATTGATCAATAAACTGAGAAAAATTTGGGATGCTAGACTTATCTGCTCATATATCAAAAGTTTATTTAGGTTCATCATATGTAGCACATTTCTTAACAGTGTAGTGTATTTGCTGCAGGGACCTGTCCTTCAATCGGGGCCTCACCGGTTCTTTAACTCCAAAACTCGGAGATCTTCACAAACTGAATATTCTGTAAGACTTGTCAGTGTGATTAAAGGCTTTTGTTGGTGCGAATTAGAGGTGTTCAACAGGCCGGGTCGGGGCCGGTCATGTCAAATTTAAACTGCTCAGGGCGGGTCAAAGCCTGTTTAAACCCGGCCCACTTTGACTGTTATTTAAAAGTTCATAGAACAGTTTTTTATTCTTCTTTATAGCCCGTTGAGTAAACCTACCTAGGTATGTAATATTCCTATTATTACCCGACTCGACCCGACCCGACCCGACCCTTTACACCAAGGTCCATCACTGACCCAACCCATTATTGACCTGACCCATTAATGTCCCATTGGGTCGACCTGCCCTATTAAACACCTCTAGTGCGAATCTAGGATACAAGTATATGATAGACTTAACACTCACCTCTATATTTATTTGAGCTGAATCGCCCATACTTGGGCCTAGATTCTCGCCTGCTTTTCCTGAAACATTTGATGACAATATACTAAATATTGAATCTTGAATGAAAAATGTAAATGTTTTCTGCAGGATCTTGGCAGGTTGTGGTTTCAGTGGTAGCATTCCTATGGAACTAGGCAACCTTGCAGAACTCTCATTCCTGTAATTACTTCTTAAACATGATGTGATAATTCTTGTGGAGTTACTCCTTTCATATCTAAAATTGCCTTAATCTAATATTTGTTTGCAAAAGGGCTCTGAACTCCAACAACTTTACGGGCGAAATACCCCATTCACTTGGTAACCTCTCCAAACTTTACTGGCTGGATTTGGCAGATAACCAATTATCAGGAAGTATTCCTGTCTCAACACCTAACAGTCCAGGCCTCGATCTTCTACGAAAGGCAAAACATTTGTGGGTATTTTCTGAAAGCTTTCTGAATCAAAAATCAAAATCTTATTATTCATACCAGAACTCATTATGTTTTGTTCTGCAGCCACTTCAACAAAAACCGGCTTTCTGGGTCAATTCCTCCTCAAATTTTCAGTTCTGAGATGATTCTAATCCATGTGTAAGCATCTGACGTTTCTTTGTTAGAGTATATAACATATCCACGCGCTATAACATCAACTTAAGCTTTTGACGACACGTACTAAGCGAATCCAGAAAAAATTTATTACCTGAGCAATATTATATGACCTCTCATTGGCATGGAGTAATTAGCTGAGAACGTCAAAGCATATTGACCTCTCATGGGTTCAAACACTGAACATCAGTTTAACTATGTTATTTTTCATGACCTGGGCCATGGCCCATGCCAGCCCGGGTCTATACACTATAATATAACTTGGGTCATCAAATATAACATTTATTGGTTCTACTTTGAACAGACTTTTTGATGGAAATGAACTAACTGGGACAATTCCATCAACTTTAGGACTTGTTCAGACTCTTGAAGTTCTGTGAGTATAATCCTTTACTGCAGTCATTTTGTATAATCATTTTTCTTTCGCCCCCTTGTTTTTGATAGTAACTCTTCTACAGACGCCTTGATCGTAATTCCTTGACTGGGGAAGTGCCAACGAATCTCAACAATCTCACCAGTGTTGTTGAAATGTCGGTAGATATTCATATTCAGTAACAAGAAGTTTCCTTTGTTCTTATTATACATTTGTTGTCCATAACAAGTCATCATACAACCTTTTCTTCGATTTCTTCGTTGTAAACTATCAGGAACTTGGGGCACAACAAGCTAACCGGTCCTTTGCCAAATCTAACGGGGATGGATTCTCTAAGCTACTTGTAAGATTAATCCCATAAATCTTCTTCTAATGTGAGACGGTCTCATACAAGACTTGCTGATTAGATTTAGATTATGCAACCTTTTGTCTTATGTTTGTTTTCATATAGGGACTTGAGCAACAACTTCTTTGATGAATCGGAAGCACCAGAATGGTTCTCGACTTTATTGTCTCTAACTACGCTGTAAGTTTTAGAATGTTGGTTAGACGCTCAGACCAAAGTTCTCGTTTTCATGTTGAGTCGATACTAACTTATTTCTTGTACATATCATATCTAGGATGATGGAGTATGGTTCACTTCAAGGACCTGTGCCTGAAAAACTATTTAGTGCTCCACAGATGCAGCTAGTGTAAGTTTTTGGTTCGAGAAAATGGGCTTTTTGACCGTAGCCTCTTTATTTTTCGATTCAACGTATGACAATTAGAAATTTTGACAGGAAAATGAGGAACAATTCATTCAATGGAACATTGGATATGGGTGATAGCATTGGTCAACAGCTCCAGCTTGTAGATTTTGAGAACAACAAGATTTCTTCAGTAACACTTGGTTCTAAATACACAAATACTTTGATGTTAGTTTACATGCTTTGTCAAACTTCTGTGGCTACTCCTATGAGTATTACTGCGTTCTTTTTAAAGTGAGAACCTCGTCTTACTATATTTGAAAGGTTTTGGCATGGTTGTTGTGTGTGTTGTTTTTGGGTATTTGTCGAACGGTTGATAGTTGTTGGAGTGACTGATTTGACCATTTCATAAAAAATCAACTGATTAACCTAATGATTTTGAACACGCTGGCGGGAGCAGTTTGTTGTAAATTAGCTGTATCATAAGAACAAGTTGGTTCAACCAACTAATTTTTGAACGGTAGACCATCCATTTTGCCAGACGCCCCCATTGTGTCCTCTGTAGTACGATTCTAACTTCACAACATGGCTATATGTACAAACAGATTGAACGGAAACCCAGTATGCATCACTCCACTCTCCAATACCGACTACTGTCAAAATCAGCAGCAAACAAAAAAGCCCTACTCTACAAGTCTAGCAAATTGTGGAAAGAAGCAATGTCCAGCAGATCAGAAGCCAAGTCCTCAGAGTTGTGAGTGCGCGTATCCATATGAAGGAACTATGTACTTTCGAGGGCCATCATTCAGGGAATTGTCCAACGCAAACACCTTCCACAAACTAGAAATGAGCTTATGGGTGAAACTTAGCTTAACCCCTGGCTCGGTTTCTCTACAAAATCCGTTCTTCAACTTAGATGACTACCTTCAAGTTCATATGGAAATATTTCCATCAGGCAAAAAATATTTCAATCGATCAGAAATTCTGCGGATTGGCTTTGATCTTAGTAATCAAACTTTTAAGCCACCCCCAGAGTTCGGTCCATACTATTTTATTGCATCACCGTATCTCTTCCCAGGTAATGCATCGACAACATCGTGCAATTTCATGTATAAGACTTGTTTATATGCAGTTTTTAAACTCAAACTGACTATAATGTGGATTTGGTTACAAGACGGGGGTTCAGGAACGACCATTAGCATAGGTGTAATTGCAGGAATCGCTTCTACATGTGCCTTCCTTGCATTATTGATTATTGGAGTGGGATTTTATGCCATACACCAGAAAACACGCGCTGAGAGAGCAGTTGGTTTGAGTAGACCGTTTGGTAAGCTTATGTACAGTCAAGGAACCAACTCAACCAAAAGCTTAATCTGATGGTTGAGGCTTCAAGATATGTTATATACTCTATCATGTGTTAAGTGCTTGCAAATTTCAATTCTAGTAGACAAATTCTGCTAGGTGATTGCTCATTATAGTCCGGTTTTTGTTTCAGTGTCGTGGGGTTCGAGTGGCAAAGATAGTGGTGGTGCTCCACAATTAAAGGGAGCTAGATGGTTTCCATATGATGAACTAAAGAAGTGCACCAATAGTTTCTCTGCCCGCAATGAGATAGGCTTAGGCGGCTATGGGAAGGTTTATCGAGGAGTATTATCTGATGGGCAACAAGTCGCAATCAAACGAGCTCAACAAGGTTCTATGCAGGGTGGCCATGAATTCAAAACTGAAATCGAATTGCTTTCTCGAGTTCACCATAAGAATTTAGTTGGCCTTTTGGGGTTCTGTTTTGATCAAGGGGAACAAATGCTAGTGTACGAGTATATGCCTAATGGATCACTGAGAGATAGTTTGCTCGGTAATTTCTTTTGGGTTGATTCTTTACATTGAAAGACTATTATTGACACCCTACAAACGTCTCATTTATCCCTTTTACACATTCCTGATGCAGGAAGATCTGGCATTCAGCTCGATTGGAAGAGAAGATTGCACATTGCTCTAGGATCAGCTCGAGGGTTAACCTATCTTCATGAACTTGCCAACCCTCCGATTATCCATAGAGACGTCAAGTCTAGCAATATATTATTGGATGAAAATTTGACAGCCAAGGTTTCCGACTTTGGCTTATGTAAGTTGGTTTCCGACACCTCAAAAGGTCACGTTTCTACCCAAGTGAAAGGAACGCTGGTAGGATTATTGTTTTCGTAGCTATTTTCCTCGTAATCTAGTCTCATCGTCTTTGAGTAATGTAATTAACTTGAATGCAGGGCTATCTTGATCCCGAGTATTACTTGACACAACAGTTGACCGAAAAAAGTGATGTTTATAGCTTCGGAGTTGTTATGCTAGAATTAGTAACCGCTAAGCAGCCAATCGAAAAAGGGAAGTACATTGTCCGTGAAGTTAAAACAATAATGGACAAGAACGAGGAAGAGTTCTACGGCTTGAAAGTGATAATAGATCCAATCATTAAGAACATTCCAAATTTATCGGGGTTCAAAAAGTTCATTGAGCTAGCCATACAATGTGTAGATGAAAGTGCTTCAGACCGACCAACAATGAGTGATGTCGTGAAGGAGATCGAGATTATACTACAAAATGACGGGTTAAATACAGGCTCGACATCTACATCTTCATCCATTACGGATTTTGGAACCACAAAAGGTGCTATTAAGCACCCATATGAGGATGCCTTAGCAAAGAAACATAACAGCGAGAGTGGTGCCTTTGACTATAGTGGTGGATACACTTTAACACCAAAAGTGGAGCCAAAGTAGCTTAATCTTTCTCCCCTCTTCGCCATTGAAAGCTAGTTATTATCAACTAAAGCAATTAACGTCCCAATATAAAATGTAGAGTTGTACTATACATGATTATTTACGGTTTTTGAAATGAAAATGAAACATTTATCGCACACAAAAGCTCGAACTTACGTAGTTAATACATTGATTTTTATGTAGTCGACCCAATTTTTTGGATTTAAGGTTCTAATATTGTTGTTGTCAAACTTTGACAGGTTTAACATCACCCATGGAGAATAAGTTCTCATACATATATCTTTCCACGTGAATACGTATTTAAAATCATCCTTTACTTCTATTTAATGGAATATAACATATTCACATACATAAAAATCCATCTTATATGTTATATCCATCCTATTACATGGTTTATACTTGAGTTGAATTTTCTCCACATCCATAAAATGTTAACAACAATTCATCATATCATTCATAAGTAAATTTAACAATAATTCATCATATCATTCGTAGGTAAATTTTATTTTCGAAAAACATATTTGAGATAAATTTCATTCATAGCTCAAACATATTGGGTCTATATAAAAATTGATCTTACTAGATCTTGCCGAAAAATTGTGGATATGAGCTAGAAAAATATAGAGTAAGTGGGATAGAAATGTTTTAATCAGATTCATTTGACAAGAATCTAAATCAAATAAAAACTATAAAATGGTTAGACGTAAATCATAGATAAATATAATTCGACCCTAGATAATATTTACTTTGAATGAAATTATATTGACATCAACAAAACACTTAAAAAATTGAAAACTTCCTAATTCATATATAAACCCTAATTGAAAACTCAAAGGTACACTTTTACACTCAAATATGACATGACATGGGTAAATATAAACCATATATATTTTTATACACGTCATCATTTACCCACTATTCATCCAATGAAGATTTTTTTAATTTACAAATTAATTATAATTAGTTATTTTTTAAATATAAGTTTAGTTGACATATTTTTGACCCTTGGGTTGTGGGTTCTATACTTCGATTATAAGAACACACTCTTGACTCTTGGTATATTGACCGGTTTGCACTTGCAAGTTGCAATTATTGTATCTTCCCCAGTTCCCAATCCCATCTCAATTTCTTCTGCCGTTAATCCTGTGCAGTTTTTTTAATACTCTTTCTACATCATCTCCTTTAAAACTTCAATCCTCTGCAACTTCACAAATGCCAAATAAACTAAGTTGATACCAATAACAGAGCATTGAGAAACACAAACTCATCATGAGACCTAAAATCTACCTCTTTGGAGACTCCATAACTGAAGAATCTTTCAATAATGGAGGTTGGGGTTCCTTACTTACAAACCATTTCTCTCGTACGGTATGCACACTACCTGTTCGACCTTATGTCTCAATAAAACAGATCTTCAGTTTACTCCCTTTTTTGTTGCCATTTTCATGTTATTTGGTCTTATTCAAGTTTTTGAACTTAATTTTTTCTGGGGTTTGATCTTTTGATTTCTAACTAAAAATCTGCGAATCAGGCTGATATAGTGCTAAGAGGATTCAGTGGGTATAACACAAGATGGGCAGTGAAAGTATTACAGAAGGTGTTTGATAGGGTAGACGAAGCGGCGGCGCCATTGGCGGTGACGGTTTTTTTTGGGGCGAATGATGCATGTCTTCCTGATCGTTATGCTGCTTTCCAACACGTGCCTTTGGATGAGTACAAGCAAAATCTTCGATGCATTTTTTCTTTTCTTAAGGTGTGATCATGAGTCTTTTTTTTCCTATTTCTTTTCGAAGTTTTTGTAAATAATTTTAATTTTGATTTTAACTATAGGTTTTTTTTTGGATATATATATATATATATATATATATATATATATATTTTTTCTGTTGGTATATCTCTTTCAGAGTCCTTTTTTGATTAATAAGCAACTGCCCACGGGCACTAATGTGGACTCCGGTAGAATACTATCATGTCAGAGTTTTTAAGAAGAGTGTTTTTTTTTTTAGTCGAAAGATAGGGAGCATATACCATCAGTGTGGCAAATTCAGGATAGTGATATAGCATAAAGCACCACCGACAATAACAACATTCAATTACCCAATGCCGTTAGGTGGCCCCCCTAGGGTGAGGTTTGAGAGGGTGAGATGTACCAATCTTACCTTTGTTAATGATAAAATTGACAAATGAGTTGCTTCCGATTGACCCTCGTAGCAAATGTCATGTGTAATTTTACATGAATTAGAAGTGTACATGATTTAATGAGTCATTTTACTTTAGTACATTATAATCACAAATCAAAGAACTATAAATCTTTGCCCCATTGAAATAATGGACATATAGGATGAACCGAAATAGAAAAAAAAAATCATAAATGTTGTTGTATCTTCATTTGATCTCACCTTTTGAACATTTGCCAACTCGTGTGTGCTGAATCAACTTAGATACTACTCCCTTCATCTGCGCAAGTGTCCCTTTTACTTTTACATGAATTTTAAGGAAATGTAAATTGGCTTATAGAAATTAAAGTAACATATTTTGTGGTCTCAAATGTGAACCTCAAATAGCTTTCTATATACTTGGGTTGAACCAACCCTATAGAAATGCGGCACGTGTGTTGAAACAGGTCATTTTTCTATGTTTTATGTTATACAATTTAATATAAATATATTTTTAATCAAATGAGTTCGGTTTTGCCTCTTGCCTAGGCAGGTAGGGCCTAGGTTCGCTGCAGTGTTTTGGTATATATTTTTTTCTTGTTCATAAAACTCTTTTGGTTATTAGTGACCCGCTCTTAAGGATTTTGACTCTTGGTTCGCTCTGAGATCGACATGTAGATCCACCACCGACTCGTTTAGACGTACTGCTATCCTGACTTTTACCTATCTTTTGGTTTGTTCATTGATCATCTTCCGTCACTGTTATGTTTAAGCCCAAATAAAAAGTATATTTGAGGCATTTTTCATGTTTGTATAGAAGTGTTGCGCACTTCACCTCTCACCTGCTATGGCATGGTCCCTCACGCATATATGCTCAAAAAATCTTATCTGTTCTTATTCTATTAAAGCTATCTCATCTACTTATCTGTAACATTGTCTGGTAAACTGCAATTTTTTTTATAGCTTATCTTATGTTATTCAGCTAGTCTCTTGAGAGACCGTCTCTTTGAGAGACGTATCTTAAGCCCAGCCCATTAAAGATTAATGCGTACTTACCGTATTCTTAATGTCTACTTGCATTATCCTTAATGCCTACTTACTGTATTCGTAATGCTTACTTTCAATATCTTAAATGTCTACTAACATCATTCTTAATGGCTACTTACAACATTTTAAAAAATATATAATGGGCCAGCCCGCCCAACTAGAGATGGTCTCTCAAAAAGACCGTCTCTCACAAGAATTCGTGTATGTTATTTTAGTTATAAATTGAAGTTCCGTAATCCATAATTTGACACTTATTTTCTTAGGAATAAGTGAAAATAAAACATGAAGAACAAATTTTAAATTAAAAGGTAAAGCAAGGCGCATACCTGGATAATTACTTCTTTGAGATGTGTTTTCTTGTTTATATAAAATCTTGCATACGATGTATAACTATAACTGTACTATTAGACTAAACCTTCTTTTCTAAAGAGTATTTTTGAATGTAAGACTAGCTCTTCTTTGATCATTTTTTGGATGACAACCTAAATCTTTATTGCAACCTAAATTAGCCCTCAATTTTTCAAAGTAGTTGTTCAGGAATATTTAGTGCCCTGTAGCCGTGAAATAGAGTGCACATTTCGGGGGGGGGGGGGGGGAGGGGGGGGGGGGGGTTGATTCAAGGAGCAAAGTCTTTGTTGTGGTATTAACAAGTATCAAAATACTCATAACACACCTCCAACGGTCAAAACCACCCTTCACTATCTTGAATCAAGTCAGATACATGGCCTATAATTTATTCCTCTAGTAGTCTAGCTGCATCATTGACTACAGCATTTGGAGAAAATTTTTGGAAGGGGTAGTAGACAACTGAAATATGATCTAGATAGAAAGTAAAGGAAAAGAAAAACCAAATTCTGTAGGAAATTCGTATACTCATAATTAATTGTATATCATAGTTGATTCTTTTATGGGAATTAGTGAATAAGTGCTGTAGTTCTTCTTTACATCAGAAACATCAACACCTTGAAACATGCTTCAGTATTCCAGGAATCTATATTTTTCTAAAACTCCTAAATTTCATTGTTTTGTTTTCCTACAATATTACTTATATCTTCTAGGATTACTAAATATCCTCAAAATACTAGATAACTTTGTTTTGTATATTTAATACATGTCCCCTTCTTTGGTCCTCATCTTAGCCTAGGTCCTATTCTCCCCAACTGAACTGAAAGTGTAGCGGTAAATGATAGAGTAGAAGTGACGAATAGGATTTAAAACAAATTGGGGAGAATAGAGCTTTGATGCCTGCTAGACGCTAGTTGTTAGTTCCTGTTATGGTCATCTGTTTAATCGAAGGTGAGTTTCAATTAGCATCCAAGTTAAATCTTTAAACATTCTAATTTATGTTGATTGTTGATTTGTTAACTCTTAGCATCATAAAATTGTAGTTAACGCATCTCGTAACCTTGTTGCTATATTAGTATTTGAAGCTTTGTGCATTGAATAAGCCATCGAAAATAACGTGAACAAATCTTTATTATCAAGCTAACTATTCACTTCTTTCATTTCAATATAAATTGAGTGAATGCAAAGATAGGAGACAAAGGGATGATTTGGTTTATTTCTTTTTAGAGAAATTCTAATGGTTTCTATGCATCTGTGACTTATGTGGCATACAGTGGCTGTCAATGGCAAAAGTTTTCTACTGGACATCAGTAGTGAGATCATACATTATTTTGACTTTTGAAAAATCAGGCTTATGTCCCGAGACATTTTGACGCAGTAACATATCAAAGGAAGAATTATTAAAACCTTTTTTAAGTGGACCATCCAGAGGATCTCCAATAGTAACTTAAAACCCTAGCATAATCGTTTTACCATCATATTTAAATTTACAGGATTCTTGAAGCTAATTGTTATTTATTATATGACGGTGTTGATTTTATTGTTTTTCCTTCACCATGAAATGTAGCCGTGGTTGTGACTTGTGAAGTTCTACAAGAATGTGTAAGAGATGCATATATTGCGGAAACTTTTTTGTTTTGACGTATGTGATCTATTGTCGTACTTTTGTGATCCTTTGCTAGTGTAACTACATAAATATCATTCCTCCCCCATGAAATGTTAGTGTGCTAATGCTTATGCTAATCAGTGTTCTAACAAATATTCTTCAAAAACTAGACTACATTGCTTTTCTTGAGTGCAGAAAAGATGGGAGCCTGCTGTTATTGTTTTCATCACACCTCCTCCAATTGATGAAGCTGGACGTTTAAAGTAAAGTCTCCCTGTTCGTTCCTATTAATTAATGTTCCTTTAATTTATTGTAATTGGAGGCTATACCTAAGGCAAGTTGTTCACTTTATTGAGTAATTGGTGCAGCCACCCTTATATTGAGAATCCAAGTGGTCTGCCTGAGAGGACAAATGAAGCTGCTGGTACTTACGCCAAAGCTTGCATTGAGGTTGCGAGAGGATGTGGGACACCTGTAGTTGATATCTGGACCAAGATGCAAGAGTTTTCTGATTGGAGAAAAACCTGTCTCAGGTATTTGCTATTGAACAATAAAACTAAGGAAAAATTTTTCTGCATAATCCTACCTAGTCCATTTGCTGTGAATAATCCCAACATTTAATTATTGTTAAACAATCCAACCTTTGTACATTTTTTGCTGACCGCACCCCTCGCCACATTTTAACCAGCTATCGTAGGTACCTACCACCAAAGAGTAGAGATTGACCAACAAAGAAGCATAATGAGGAAGAAAAAGTGAGTATAACGGCTCGATGTACCTATAGTAACCGGTTAAAATTTGGGAAGGGTACTATCAACAAAAGTTATACAAAAGTTGTATTATTTAGAAATAATCAATAGTGGGGATTATTCACAACTAATTAATGATAAATGAGATTATTCAGGACAATTTTTCCTAAGACATAATTTTTTTTCAAATTATGGGTGCTAATGAGTTACAGCTAGTCTCTTAAGAGACTGTCTCTTTGAGAGATGTATCTTAAGCCCAGCCCATTAAAGATTAATGCCTACTTACCATATTCTTAATGCCTATTTATATCATTCTTAATGCTTATTTACCATATCTTAATGCCTATTTTCAATATGTTAAATGTATACTTACATGATTCTTAATGCCTACTTATAATATTTTAAAAAGTATATGATGGGCCGACCCAATTAGAGATGGTCTCTCAAAAAGACCGTCCCTCACAAGAATTCGTGAATGAGTTATGAGCCTGCACGGCTTACAACTGTTAATATATGTGAAAAAATTGTTGGTTGTATTAAGTTCAAATAATGTGCTGAAAATGACTAGGTAAATTGATGATTGTTTGCCCTTTGATAAAATACGCATCACATTGCTTGAGTCTTTATAAGTTTATTTATAACTTCCTTGTAGCTCGAGGCTTTTTCAATGAGAAACTGAAACATTTAAATGTGCAGTGATGGCCTGCACCTTGCACAAGGTGGAAACAGGATTGTGTTCGAGGAACTTGTCAAGAAGCTGAAGGAGGTGGGAGTGAGTCTAGAAAAGCTTCCGGTTGATCTTCCCCTCTTCTCAGACATTAATCCAAAAGATCCACTCAAAACATTCGAAAGCTGATGCAATTGTTTGATGATACTTTTTCCATTTTGTTACAACCATGAATCCACGTTTGTACCTAGAGACGAGTGTGTATATTTGGTTAGGGGAGATCATTTTGGGTGCCCGCTTTGTGCCTATCTAATATATCAATTCGTTTCGATGTATGGTAGGAGTTATCTTTGGGTTAGGTTCAAGTGGCATCAAATTGATCCAAGTGAACAACTCTACCTAGGGAATGTAATTTGTTACTGGGTGACAATATCATAAAGAACTTGTAAGTAAATGCTGTTACGAAAGAAAACGATGCCATCAATGATAAGCCCTGGTACCTAAAAAAGTAAGGGTACATATTGGAGTCTACTTGTGATTACTGTATTATGCATACATTCTTATTTCTTTTGCAGAATGACTTATGAACTCCTTGTAATAACTAATGTGTAAACATAAGAATTTTCAGCAAGGGGCCCGGTCCAGCGTAAATGCTTTGGCAGTGCATGTGGTGTGGAAGCCAGCAACAAGGGCCAAGGAGAAGAGCAATGGAGCGATCAACTAAGTCATCGTCGTATATTGTTCTATAGTAGCAATCCTCAACCGAAGCCACCACAATCACGCTACTCCGCCTAGTTGGACTATTGGTAAGACCTAATCTCTAACCTCCGCTAGTTCCTAGGATCAAATATTGCTACGAATAACACTCTACCCAAAAGGTCTTGATCTTAGCCTCACAAAATCAGGCATTTGTTAGAATCATTTCATGCAAACACCATTGCACCAAGCTTATCTTATTTACAAGCATCACTGCGTACAATACAAAGGTTGTTTTATCCTCACAACAATGAAATGATCACTAGAAGTGCATATTGCAAACTGAATTGTAAATCGAATATGGGAATTGCATCCCTGATCGATCACTATATGCTAATACTTACTTTGTTCCCCTGAAATAGCACCATTTAACTCAAATATGTGAGATACTTCTGAATTAAATGGTGTTTATAGGGATAGAAAGAGTACTTATCAAATTATTCGGAAACCTTATAGATTTTTTTAATATCTTATGCTTCTTAGGCCTTGTTTATCACCTAGGTTAGATTCGAACATGTTGAATTACATAACTTTAATCTTGTAAAAATTAGGTTTTTTGGAGGATATTTGGCGTAGCATCATTTCCAACAATGAATAAACAAGAAACATACACGATTCAACAAGTAATTTTACTTTTTTATTATTATCAACAACTTATGGTTTAGTTCCACCAAATTTAGGCACGTAGATAACCTTATATAAGTACTATTTGAGCAATAGAAATTGAAGTACAACATTTTATTACTCGAACCCCAATGCTGTAAGTGACTTCCATCAAAACGGAATTTAGGGGTTGAATGTATGGAAAATCTAATCATTGTTAGTGTTAACACTCCTAATCCCTATCATACCACCTGCACCTGCATCACACCTGATTACATCCCTTATAACAACCTCACGACAACCTTTTGCTCTCAACAACTTTCTGTTACACGCATAACAGCTCAGGATGCATCATCTTAGGCCAATACTCTTTTTCTTTCTGATTTGTATATATAGCCATTGTACTTTGTAATTTAATTATTCAGTTCTTTTCCTTTTACTTCCTTCTGTGATACATATTCAAGAAATAATGAAGTTTTCATACAGTTTTATTTAGCTTTTGGTTTCTTCATTGAAAATATTATCATGGTATCAGAGCAGACTCAGATCTTGCTCTAATCTTCTAGATTTTTTCAAAGATTTTCTCTCTAAATCAAATTCTTGATAATTTTCTGTTCTAATCCATTTCTTTCTTTTCTGATTTTTTTTCGATTCTCCTTTTATTGCTGATTCTTTGATATTTTAATGGGAGAAAATCAAACTGATTCTAGTTCTGCATCTACGGACCAAACTCAAAATCCCGAAAGCGTTTATTATCTTCATCCCTCGGATCATTCAATAATGAAGATGGTTACAACTCCTTATACTGATATGACAACTCTTGTAAAGCTTCTCCATCTTAGATTATGCCATTTGCCCTTTTCTAGATTGAAAGTGATGTTTCCCCATTTAGACACCAAAACTGTACAAGAAAATGTTATATGTTCCATTTGCCCTGCAGCTAGGCAAACTAGGCTTACTTTTCTTCTAGCAAAATTAAGACTACATCTATTTTTGAGCTTTTACATGTAGATGTTTGTGGCCCTTACCATGAAAAAACATATTTTGGCTATTCTATGTTCCTTACTCTTGTGAATGATTTTTCAAGGTGTATTTGGGTATATTTGCTGAAACAAAAGAGTCTAAGTGTTACTATGTTGAAACATTTCAGCTATATTGAGACACAATTTCAAACTCATGTCAAGAGCATCCGTACAGACAATGCCAAGGAACATCGTGAGGGTGAAATTTTGCAATTTTATCTTCAAAAGGCTATTTTTCATCAATGAAGTTGTTCTCATACTCCACAACAGAATGGTGTGGTAGAGCGCAAGCACCGTCATCTACTTGAAGCCGCAAGAGCTCTTTCTTTCCAATCCAACTTACCTCCTACTTTTTGGGGTGATATCATTCATTGTGCTACTTATCTCATTAATCACATGCCTCTTGTGTCTATTGGGAAAATTTCTCAATATGAGAAACTTTTTGGCTATTTCCCTAACAATGATCATCTCAAAGTATTTGGTTGCTTATGCTATACTTCCACTCTCAAGCCCAATAGAACGAAATTTGACTCAAGGGTTGATCTTTGTGTATTTCTTGGCTATCCTCATGGCAAAAAGGCATACAAAGTGTACAATCTCAGGCTTAAAATGATTATCATCTTTAGTGATATCAAATTCTTTGAGCATCCTTTCCCACACCATTACAAAATAAATTCCAGCTCTTCTTTCTCTCAGTTTTATCTCCCTACACATACCCCTACTCCATACCCTAACACCTATACTCACTACTAATCCTTTTGTACCATCAATTGTTGACCCTTACACTCCTCCTATTTCCCACTCTACTCCTATTCCCTTTTTGTACCTACTTCCACAGGTATTTCCAACCCTATTACTGCCCCTACCACCCTCTCTGAAACCCATCCACATACTCCTCCTTTTGATGCTGCACCAATCTCGATCCGCAAATCCACTAGACCTTATCACCAACCCTCTTACCTTCAAGATTACTATTGTAATCTTGTCCATCATCTTGACCTTCCTTTATCTCATCATTCACTCCTTGCCTCTCATTCCCAATGGACTGAACCAAAATCTTACAAATTTGCTTCCAAAGATCCAGCATGAGTTCAAGCCATGACCAATGAGCTTCATGCTTTGGCCACAAACAACACCTGGGATCTTGTCCCTTTGCCTATTGGAAAGAAAGCTATAGGCTCAAAATGGGTCTTTAAAGTCAAAATCAAGGCTGATGGCACGCTTGAACGTAATAAAGCCCGGTTGGCGGCTAAAGGGTATACTCAAGAATTTGGCATCGACTATCAAGAATCCTTCTCTCCTGTAGTCAAGATGACTACAATACAATGTCTTATTGCAACAGCTGCTCATAAACACTGGCCTTTGTTTCAACTTGACATCAACAATGCCTTCCTTCATGGCGATCTTCATCAAGAAGTTTACATGATTCCGCCTGAAGATTTATCTCATCCACCTAATACTGTCTGCAAACTCAAAAAAAATCATTATATGGACTCAAACAAGCTTCTCGTCAATGGTTTGCGAAGCTTCATAATGAACTCCTTCATCAAGGATTTACTCTGAGCAAGAATGATTATTCCTTATTTGTGAAGAGAACATGTCATTCCATTACTATTGCGGCCGTCTATGTTGATGATATCATTAGCCGACGATGATTCATTTCGCCGTGACGTATTCTGGAGGGCTTTGATGCCTTTGATTAGTTTAGTTGAATTACTATACTTATCGATCTATGTTACATCCTCAATTTCAGTAGAAATGCTGTCGAAATTTCTATTCATAATTTTAAAGTTTAATATTATTTTATTTATTTTATTACAATGTAACATCCGAGTTTCCTCTCATCCTTTGTGATTTTGGTTTCATATAAGGGTTAGAAATTCAAGGGTGTTACAGATGATCTTTCTTTAATTCAGAAACTCAAGCAACATCTTCATCTGGTCTTTAGCATTAAGGATCTTGGTACTTTGAGTTATTTCTTGGTATTGAAGTGTCCTATATGCCTCAAGGTATTATATTGTCTCCAAAGAAATTTTGTTCTGAGTTAATCCAAGACTCTGGCCTTACTCTTCACAAGCGAGCTGTGACCCGCATACCAATTGACTTCGACAATCCAATTCCCCTCCTTTTTCTGACCCTACTTTATACCATAGCTTGGTGGGCAAACTTAATTTTTTGACCCACACAAGACCTGACTTGTCCTACTCAGTTCAAAATCTTAGCCAATACATGCAAAACCCAACTTGAGTTACATTTCCATGCTCTTACTCACACCCTCAGTTATGTGGCTCAAACTGCTGGCTAAGGCATACTCTTGAATGGTTCTGATCAGTTACATCTACAAGCCTTCTCTAACTCTGATTGGGCAACTTGTTTGGATTCTCGTCGATCCGTCGTAGGATATATTCTTCTTCTTGGGAACTCTCCTATTAGTTGGAAATCAAAGAAGCAAACAGCCATCTTCAAATCTTCCTCCGAGGCAGAATATCGTGCCCTCTCTTCTGCAGCTTCTGAAATAATTTGGCTCGTTCGTTTGCTTGAAGATTTCAATGTTACTTATCTCAAGCCTGTCACTCTTTTTTGTGACAACCAGTCCTCTATTCATCTTGCTCACAATCCCATTCAGTATGAACGCACTAAACATATCGCTATTGACTGTCATTTTACCCGTGAAAAGGTCCTTGAAGGTCTTATTCATCTCACTTATCTTCCCACTAAAGAACAGCTTGTTGATCTCCTTACTAAATCCTTACCCTCTACATAGCTTTTGCCTTTACTATCAAAGCTTAGTGTGATTATCATCCCATCAAGCTTGAGGGGGAATGTTAACACTCCTACTCCCTATCATACCACCTGCACCTGCATCACACCCGATTACATCCCTCATAACAACCTCACAACAACCTCCTACTCTCAACAACTTTCTGTTACACACATAACAGCTCAGGATGCATCATCTTAGGCTTATACTCTTTTCCTTTCTGAATTGTATATATAGCCATTGTACTTTGTAATTTAATTATTCAGTTCTTTTTTTTTTACTTCCTTCCGTAATACACATTCAAGAAATAATGAGATTTTCGTACAATTTTATTTAGCTTCTGGTTTCTTCATTGAAAATATCATAAGTTAGTGATATTAACTATTAAGTATGTTGTTTCTGATTGACTTTTGATAGCAATTGAAGTACAAAACCCTTCTCTTGTGGAATTAGAGAAGTTTATTGATATAGAAGTATCTATTTCATTCAAAAAGACTACAACTTAAGCAGAAACATAAAATTAGCTAGCATTAAAAACTTGGTAACAAACTTGCACTACATAACCATATTTAAACTCTTCGAGTGAACAAATGATTCGAAAGGGTCATATTAGAGAAAGATGAAGTAGTTGCCAAAGAAGACGAAGAAGAAGACGATTGCGCTACAACGCTAATAGGAGTATTATTCCTCAAAGATTTAGATACGAACGAGTCGAAAATAATATCTCTATCTTCTTCATGGATGGTGTCAAGCATCTTACAATTGTTCGAAGCTCGACGTTTCATAACGTTGGCAAACTGCGATGGTGCAACTTCTAATGCAATCCTTGTTATACGTGAAGTTGTCATGTTTTGGGTTGTGGTTGTGGTTATGGTTTTTACGGACTATGTTGGAAGATTGATGATAAGGTTATAGGATTAGTATTTGTTGAGGATTGTTTGGATTGAATTGAATTGAATTGAGAAAGGAAAGGATTATTTATATGGAAGTAAATGGACGTGCTTTAAGATAGACCTCATGTGTCTTTATTACATGTGATCAAGAGTCTCGCAATATATTTCGACCATTTGTGCCGACAACTTTTAGGACTTAATGAACTGAAATTGACACTAATATGTCCTAATCAATGAAACTACCAATAGGAGAAAATTTACTCCTATTAATTTTATTTTATTTTATAATATTTCTTGCTTTAATTTAGTGTTTTTGTAGCATTACTTAATTTGATATTTCTTTTGTCAAAATTGTTAACTCTTTCATGTCTAAGCTTCTAAATTGTCTTATATTAATTTGAATATAAGCCTATGTTCACGAGTGGAGGAAAAATATACGGTAAAATTTAAGGTTCTATATGTATATATTTTTAAAAAAATTTTGAGGCTTGAAAACAAGTAGTGAAACTCAAGTAAAACCAATGTAAACTAATGTCAATTAATATTTGAGATTTTTAAATTTAAAGGGTAATTTGCAATCGAACACCTTAAACATGCTGATAACCATTGCGTATGTTTAAAAACGTAAATTAGAAATTTCTCTAATTTGATTGTTTTTATTTTTCGGACCAATCTTGAATGTGACTTATCTATTGCTTATTTAATTTAGCATATAGTGGGTGTGCTTAGATGAAATGTACAATTTATTCCAAATTGTTATTTTAATTAAGTGATATCTTATAGTCCTTAAATATCACAAACTAATTGTATATTTGAACATTGCGTAAGTAAGGCATTATTTTTATATTTTATAAACATTCAATATGAAGTAAACAATTTGATAAATTTGAGAAAATAGTCGAGCCATTTTTTTTGGAGTATTCTGAAAGAAGTGTAGTAATATCTAATGAAGAACGAAAGAATCATTGGCTGAATATGTGTAGGGATGGATGGTGATTGAAGTAATTAATGAATTAATGATAAACAAAAAAAATCAAAAATTTATGGTAAAAGATTAAGGAAGAAATAAATGAGAAATTAAAATGGGAGTAATGCAATTGATAAATGCCATTTGGATAAGCCATTAAGAGTGGGTTTGTCGGGATCAAAAATCTCCGATTACTCACTTTTGCTGATTGCCACAATAAAGGCCCACACTCTATACGTGTTCGGACTGTTCTTTGCTTCATGACGTGTTTTAACAGCGACAATTTTTGTCCATATATTCCCTCCCTTTCTTAGAAAAATCTGAGTACAATAAGGTCGCATTATATTGTATTTGTCGCGTCGTAATGGTTTTCGAGTTGATATTGTTCGTGTTGTAAAATGTAGAAAAATCGTGTTTTAGGTAGTAACAAGAGATATCTTATGGTTTTAACCGATACTGCAACCACTCTTGTTATCGCAAATTTCATTACTATGATCACGGTCGTTATCACGTTTTTACACTATGATTTGCGGCAATTGATAAAAAAGATCTTGCAAAAAATGTTAAATGGGCAAACTTTTAGGGATGGAGTAGTATATGCCATTGCTGACAATTATGTCTAGTACTTGTCACGGAACCAACTCTACCAAAAGCTTAAGCTAATGGTTGAAGCTAAGGATATTATATATACTTTAACAAACTCCCTCATACGAGAGCCAATTGGGCTAGAAGTGTAGATGCGCACAGGCGCTGAATTTTGCACTTTAAATAAGGGGTGGTTGAGATTCAAACTCGTGACCTCTTGTCACACTTACTTTAATACCACGTCAAAGAACTAACTCAACCAAAAACTTAATTTTTTGATTGAGTTGGACAGGAACACTAAGAAACTAGTCCACAAATCTAGTTGTAGTTATCTGTTATCTGTTCTTGACCTGCCTTTACCTGCAACTCATGATGATGTTAGTACTTTTAAAATCCATCTTTGGAAAACATTATGAGTGACCTGAAAATTGAACAAGCTTGTGCCACAGTTTTTAAATGGCCAATGGCTTCCTTTAATTTATTTTATTTGCGAGTAAGTTAGACATTTCTTATACATAAGAGAAGAGAAAATTAATTTCTTCTGTAAGTAATGTATCGGACTACTGTCTTGTGATTTGGAAAACGCTCAATCATATCCTATGATTCTCTACGTAGTTTCCGAAATTTTGTGATTTAATTAAGTAAATTTTAAAATTATTAAAAGTAGAAAATTGATTTTATTTTGGTAGGAGAGCAAGTAAGCAAGATTATGGATTCAATTCTCACTTAGGCCTCATTTTCCTCGGTCTACATTATAATAAAAAAATATCATAAGTAATGTTTAATCTTTCTACTAATTAAGACTTCATTTTTAAAATCGTGAAATATATAATTAAAATTACTTAGTTGAAAGAGATGATATATATGATATGATATAAATAATTAAACTTTATGAAAATTTGCTTTCTTAGAGAAAAATGGGTCATCGAGTCTTACAATGCCACAAGAAGTTGGGTTTCAATCTAACAACAACAATGGTAATAACAATGGTAAGGCTTCAAAAGGTAGTGCAAATCTAGCAGTACTTTATCTGGATGTTTGCTTTTACATCGGCTTTTTAGTTAGTTTTTGACTTTGACTTGTTGATAGCTCAAACAGTTAAAAAAAGTATTTGCTAAATGACTTTTAAGCTAGTTAAAAAAACTAGCTTTTAAGCCAAAATAAAAAAATTACTCCAATTAGTTTTTTGTTGACTCTTGGCTTGTTGATTTACATTTTCTCTTATAAATAGTCAACTACCAATATCTAAATTTACCAAACTTTCTCCTAAATAGTTGATTTTTTAGTTAGCTTAAAAACAAACAACACTTTTAGTTGGTCAAACAAGTCAACTAAAAAAGCCAACAAGGACAATGGTGTAATGGTCATGGTTGAAAACAAGGTTGATTAGTTTCATGATACCGTGACCTTTAGCCTTTGTTCTCTAACAAGTAACAAGGCGCTGCTTGAGGATTTTAAGAACACGAAAGGACACGTCTTCATGGAAAACAGTAGCACCGCAAAGATTCTTAGCAAACGAAAGTCTTTTCTCAAACTAACTTCCGGAAAATCATTAGCATTGAATAATGTTTTTAGAGTATAGTTAATCATAAAAAGTTCTAATTTTGACATATGTTAATAATTTGTGGTGAATATTTTATACAATCATTTTAATTACCACTTAAATAAGGAGTCAGAAAACAGTAACAAGCAACAACATCCTACCCCATTTAAATTTATGATGACCTTTGACCAGGTTGAATGTACATAATTTTTCCTTTGTTAATGATAAAAACTAACTAAAAGGTTGTATCCTATTAACAAGTGATTCTGGCAAAAAATCATCTGGGAAGGTTAGATTAGTGCTAATTTGGGAGAAATTAATAAGATTAGTAGGTAATCTGACAACATTCATTTGGAAAGATTGAAGAAGCCTTGAACGTGCATTAGGAGTATTAGTGCATGGAAAGGTCAAGTGCGATTGGAAGACACTTGTCCGTTATAGAAGGTCATTATAAGCTAGTGGAGCACGTGTTAATAGAAGAAGCTAAGAGCACCATAAAAAATAAGAGAAAAATCATCAAAGGAAAGGGAAACTTGACACGTCGAGGACAACAACAATGGCATGTAAGAAAATTTTGGGGATTGATGAAATAACAGAAGGAATGTTCTATATGCACAATGATGGACTATAAATACGCATCAAGAAACACATAAATGAGGTAATTAATTTTTACGATTAAGAGAGACACAAAAAACTCTAAGTAATTTATTGTTAAGGAGTTATTACAACTGAATCTCAAGGACCCACATTGGTTTTCAGAAGAACATTAATAGCATAATCATAAATTTAAGAGAGTGATTTCAGTTATTCTAAATTAATCTTCAAAAGAACATTTGTCAAATATTAAACTTAAAAACCTCACGTCTAAATAAATCCTAGGTAGTAATCCACCTTGTAGCCATAGTGCTCCTGGAAGGACCTACTAGGCAATTTGTCTCAGACTGATACTGACTTGGGCATCGTAGTGGGTCCCCGGAAAATCATTTCGGACCCTGCTAACCTCTTGTTGCATTTTACAGGAAGAACCATCTTCTCTGGTGATTTTATTGCATAGTTTAAAAAAATAGCAAAGACAGGCCTCTACCAGCACTTAATTCCTGATTAATCACAAATCAGGGGATTGAGTTCTTAATTAATTGTCTTACAAAACCAAACAAGAACAGTAGCAAACGTCATATGCAACTTCATATAAATAAGAAGTGCATATAAATATTGGCTTATTTTACTTTAGTCCATTATAATCCGATGTCAAGAATTTTAAATTAGAAATATGAATGATTCAATACTAAACAATATGGACCCGATTGTAATTTGATCCCTCGTGATCATGGCTTTCTAACTTGGCATATGATTAGACCAGAAATGACTCAGATTTAACACAAGCTTAGATCAAACCTTTAAGTTTATGTAACATTTCTAATTGTGAATTATGATTTCAAGCTTTAAGAACCATTTATGCCCAATATTGATGATGGATTTGTATAAAATTTTTGAAAAATCTTCTACTTGTGAAATGAGCTTTAAGAATCATTTTTCATCATGTCCACCATACAAACATATTCCATACCTTAATTTTTTATTTTCAAACATTTCTACATCCGAATAAATAAGATATACATGCATCTATAAAATTATTCAAGCTCAGCCACACTTAGAACAATTATTTATGTAACAAATTTTTTATAAGATTGTCTTACTGTTAACATTAAATAATTAATGTGCATATTTTTAAAACATCATGTTAACATTAAATAATTAATGTGCATATTTTGGATATAAATGTTTCTTATAAGGTCAAATAAATAAACCCGTAATTTATTTAATTAAACTATAATCCATCCACCTCGATCAAATAACTTTCTAAAATAACTTCATTACTTTCGGTTTTCCGATCTGACTTGAGCGTCGGAGAGGTTTTCCGGGAAACACCCCCGGGCAAAGCTAACGTTGTATTGCAGGATTTGAGGTCTCATTAGCGGAAGGATCATTAGCACTTTCAGTAAACTAACAGTTGTCTCCAATTACACCTTATATCCAGGTATTTTGAGTGTCTTTTGCACTTCCTCGTTTTATTACCGAAATAATGTTAATATTTAATTAATTCAATTATATTATTTAACGGAATTTAGGTTTGTTAATCGTTTTTTACATGAAAATTAATTTTATTCTTATTCACGCTTTCACGAATTGCTCATATTCAAAAGTAAACGCAATAGCATCCATTTCTCATTTTTGTCACCCTAACTAAAAAATGTTTTTTTTTTCAAAATTGATTTATTAATATAAATTAAATTTTTTTTTTTACTGATTTCCTAACAAAAAAATTAACTTTTGTAAAATAATACTCCCTTCTATTCACTATAATTGTCCAATTTGGTTTTTCCGCGTTTGCCACAAATCGTGTTTAATTAAAAATTATAAAATGCCAATTTAATAAAAAATTTTATATTGAAAAACGAATCAAATAAGATTACACTTGACTACGTTTTAACTAATAGTTTAAGAATAAAATACAAATCAAAAGCGATCGATAAATAAATTCAAACAATCAAATGGGACAATAATAGTAAATAATACTCCCTCCGAACCAATTTAGATGTCTCATTTGCTTGGGCACGGTTATTAAGGATGGTTGGGTCCATTAAAAAGGGTTAGTAGTAAAGGGTAAGTAGTGAAGGGTAGTTGGGTAAGTAAGGTATATGGGGGTATATTCGTAATTACTTGTGTGAACTAAAGATATTTAGGTATAAAAAGATTGACAAAAATAAAAATAGGACAACTAAAAAGACTTTGCCAAATAAGAAAATGGGACAACTAAATTTTAAAGTATGCCAACTCCCTCAATTTTAAAAAAGTTCTCATTTGTCATTTTAAATATTTCATTTATTACTTCCATTTTTATATTTTTTCAACTAATTTTCTTTTAATAATTTTTTAATATTTATGGCCATAACTTTTCCTCCATTAAATTTATTATTCAATGGAATAACATATCCACTATCTAAAATATTATATTTTTCTTAATTTTGGTAAATATTCCTTTCTAAAACTTCATTAAGCAAGGGGGAGAGAGTATTTTCTAGCAGTCAAACTTTATTCTATAAGAAGTATTAGTACTTGATAAATTACTATCTGAAATAAATTATTATAAATTCTCTAACATTATAATCAAAATCAACTAATTAAATTCATAAACTACCAGCAATCATCCCTTTCGCAAACCCAAATAAATCCATATATATGAAGAAAGACGGGAATTCAAAGACCTGAAGTAAACACGGTTTAAAACCCATAAAATTGCATCAGAAGGTGATAATTAATTAACATAATATAGATGAAAATTACTACTACACTTGATAAATATATCATCACAAAGAAACCCAATTGACAATTATGCCCCCTAACTTCTTCCACCTCAGTCCTCAAACGCAGAAATAGGGTAAGAACGTGAAATACCAGTAGGGGTACCAAATGTAATTTTATCTGAATTAGGATCATCAATACAGATCTCATTCAAACTAATCCAGATCAAAATTTCTTTAGCTTTCACTCCATGAAGTTTCTTCATTTTTCGATCTTCAACAAAGGCTGTCACGTGCTTATCATATGACACCAATTTTCCAATCTTCTGGAATTTGTGCTGAATCGCTTTTTTTTGAGTCAACCATACGAATCCGGTCGACCGATTGTATCCGACTTCTTCGATGCTATCCATGGGGAGAAGACCGTTGGGCATGTTGATTTCTTGTAAAAGTTCTTTTGATTTTTGCTTGCAGATCTCTGCTCCGGTGTAGATTTCGGCGTTTTCGCGGTGTTTTTCGATGAATTGGGATGACATTTTTTGAAATTTGTTTTGGGATTTCTTGGTATTGATTTGTAATGTGAAGTTTTGATATGGAGTGAAATGGTTTTTGGTTTATATAGAGGAGTTTCGATTGGAAGTGTTAAATTGTTGATGATGGTTTTAAGGAATTAATTTTGTTACTTGTAGATTTAGTTGCTGATTATAAAAAGAAAAATGCAGTTAACATTTAATAATTAATATATTGTGTTGTTTTGGACTTTGGAATTGGATTCTTGATCGAGAATCGAGATGTATTATTTACGCGTATTCGCCATCTTGATACGGGGTTGTTTGAGAATGGACTTCCTTAAAAAAATTATCATTGTAATTTTAAGTATTTTATATGTTCTTTTCATAAAGAATTTTTTTAATTATATTATAAATTTTGGATAAAATTTTTTTATTTATTATAATTTTAATATTTTAAAAATATTTTAATATTTTTTTACTTTATTTTAACATTTTTATATTCTTTATGGTACCTATATATTTCTCATTAACTATATAAAAATATTTTTTTATTAGTTGTGGTATTTATATTTTTTCCAGTAACTTTCTTTTAATATTTTTTAAATATTTATGGTCTTCACTTTTTCTACATCAAATTTGTTATTCAATACAATAATGTATCCATTTTGTTGAATGTTTTATTTTTTTTAATTCCGGTGAATATTTACTGTGGGAACCTTATTAAAAAAATGAAAATGTATTATTTTTATCAATTCCAAAACTTAAAAGGACAATTCTAAGATTTAAAAAATAATATAAGACTTAAAAGTGTTCAATTCTAGCATTTTGGAATTGACATTTAAAGTTATTGACTTTGACAATTTTAAGACTTATAAGCTCAATTTCAAAACTTAAAAGTCTAATTCTAAACTTAAAATAAAAATTTAAAGCTTAAAATTCTTATTTCAATTTTAAAATAAGATGACTCAAGTCTCAAAGTTGATAATAAAAACTTTAAAATTGGTCTTATATTTAAATCTTAAAATTGTTTTTTTAAGTCTTGTATTTAACATGTTTTGAAATTGGCATGTCACAATTTTAAAAATTGACTTTCTTTTTTTAATCGGTTTGGGCCAATCGTACGGTTTAGGTGTCTCACACGAGACTCATTGTGAAGTTTTTAAAAATTCTTTTATAAATTAGCAGGTCAATGGATACCCGATAACAATAAACATATGTTCAAGTCGACGGGTCGAGTTAGTTGATTTTCATAACACCCCTAAATTTAGCCTAAAAAGTAAAAATTTAGGACTTTTCCTTGCCTGAAAGAATTTTTAGTCTACGCATATAAAAAAAAAGATAAATATTATACGTACAATTGGTTGTGAAATACTTATATACCCAAACAACTGAAATTGAAACCAATCCAACCAAATTTAATAGTAATTAGACTCGAAAATAACACAACTTAAGATCCACCGCCCAATCAATTTACCAGTTTTAATTGTCAAATATAAATATTTGTTTTTTTTTTTCATTCTTTCCTTCATACACACAAAAAAAAAAAAAAAAAAAAACCCTAATGATGAATTAATTGAAGATGTTTAGCAAACTTGTTTCTCCCCCTCATTTTCTGATAAGCAGTAATTGTTTACTATTACTTCACGTAAAATCTTTTTCGTAAGGAAGAAAAATACTACAAGCTATGACTTAATATATTCTTGATTGACAACAAACATCGACATCATCAATTCATCATCCACCTAAATACGATACTTCCACACATCAATAACTTAACATAAGCAATAAAAACAAGCCTTCATATCTTGAACTACCCACAAATCTATTTGCTTTGGTTTTTTGGTGCATCTATAAGGAGTATATTGCGGCTACACTAGCAAAGGCTAATATATACATTGTCTCTATATGCGTTTAGAACCCTACACCTATTCATCTGAAAATTTTAAACAGTAATACAAATATAATTCTATTGGAAAAATTTGACAAAAATTAGGTCAAATCTAAGTATCCAACTGTAAATCGAACCTGATTGTTTTGGCATGTTTTTTTTAGTTTTTTGTCAATTATTTCAGTTCTACAATATTATTTTTAGTCGAGCCTTAATATATATTTATGGTCAATTTTTGTATTTCAAGTCAATTGTTTTCTATTTTGATCTTTTACAGATTTTTCCTTTGCAAGGACCTTATATACTAGGCAATACTCAAATTGAGGGACTCCTTTCCATCACGACCTCCTCGTAATAGGGTATTAGTCTGTCTTCTTTTCCACCATATCAAAACCCTGTCTTAGATGTTTCTATTATATTTCCTAGCTTAGTTTCTATGT